>NW_010254613.1:22660-42265 GCF_000690775.1 Eurypyga helias
AGGGAAAAGCAGAAATTCTGAAATCTGTGAATATAAATGTTTTGTAAAAGTACTGGGACGTAATCCTGATTAAGTTCTATGCCTATACTATCCATGTGGCAAAAATTATGTTAAATTTACATAAGAATTGATTGGTTTGAGGTGGTGATTACCAGTGAGGAAAACAGGCTTTGTGTAATAATGGCTAGTTCTCTGAAAATGTCAGCTATTAGCTCAGTACTGGTTGAGAAAGTGAACTGAATTCTAGGAAATATTAGGGATTAAAGAGAACATTAGACCACTGTATAAATTCAAGCTATCCTTGCATCTTCAATGCAAGGTGCAGTTCTGGTCTTCCCACTGCAAGAAGGGAGGCAAGGATGGTCAAAGATATGGAATAGCATCCTTTATAAAGGATAGCTAAGCAAGGCGTAACTTTTCACACTGGAAAAAACAAGATAATTGAGGTGGTGGCATAGAGGTCTCTAAATCATGAATGGAACAGAGAGAATGGAGGGACATTGATTTTTCACCACCTTTTCCAGTAAAAGAACTATGAGGCAGGCTCAAGATAGATAAAAGGAGATAATCAGAGTGTGTGCAGCTTAGCTATGACGTTCCTTGCTGCAGAACGCTGTGCATTATTAAAGTTTAGATGGATTCCAGAAAGCAACTGGAAGGACAGCAGCCTCTTGGAGGGAAACAAAATTCTCTTAAATACTGGAGCATCACTTCTGGTTTAGGAAGTCCTTGAGGTGCAACTTTCGGGACCCTGATAGATATCAGGCAAAATATAATTTCCTGATTGTTTTAGTCTCATATCCTTCTCCAGGAGTCTGCCGTTGGCCACTGCTGGAGACAGGACTGTGTTCTGTATGGACCTTTGGTTTGGTTATTCTTATGATTTACATGTATTTTGTCATGTATTAGTAGGTTTCTATTTGTGAACTACTATGTGTTTAAAGCTCTGTATAAAATTTTATTCTCAAACTACTAGACACAGCTCAGTTTCAAACTGCTACTTATTATAACTTTAATTAATCTTTTCCTGCTGTTTTAGAAGCTGAAATTAAAATACTTATGATTTTTTTTCTTATTGCAGTCTACTGCCTACATGGCAGCTCACAGTGTTTTTAAATTCCATTTCTGTATTTTCAGATTGTCTATTACTCTGTCATGCCCTTTGGACTTGACCTTGTTTCCTATGGATACGCAGCGCTGCAAGATGCAATTGGAAAGCTGTATGTAAATCAGTTTGTGCATAAAAACAGTTGCCGTCTAGGCATGCCTGAAAATTATCAATTCTGTATCATTCATGTCAGTGTTTTTAATGAATCTTGAAATTAATATTCAGTGGTTCCTACCAACATACATTTCCCTATTAAAAATGTTTCTTACAGCTATGACACCATGCAGAGTTTTAGCTTTTGCTGTCAAACATAATGCCAACTGATAAGTTTTATAAAAATGTTTACAATAAACTTAGTAAAATGGAAACACATAATTTGGAGAAAAGTATCCATGGTTTCCCCAGGAGGTTTTAATTTCCATAACCTTTGCTGTTTTGTAGGTTGTTGGGGTCCAGTTTATCCCATGCATTGGTGATGCGTGGTGTTGTTTGAATATTTTGATACGGTATTGAAGGAAAAGTGTTTGATGCCAATACATTGAGAGCATTTAGTATGGAACCTTTTGAAAGTGGTTTCAAGCTGTGTTGTGAATGTAGTCAGGCATCTCTTCCTCCAAAATCTTTCCGTGGTCTCTAGGTGATCTTAGGAAGAGGCAGCCAGTTCTCATCTCTGAAGGGCTCCATGCCATGCTGGAAGCTGCAGCCAGAATATTTCTGAAACCCATCTTCTTTCCTGATTCCCAAGCACAAAGGTTTTTACTCCAGTACAGCCTTTTCCCAATACTGCAACACTTTGTGATCCCACTTCCATGGCAAACTGTTTTGCTGAGTAAGGACAAGTATGAAGCAGAGAGAAAGAAGGTGGCTTGCTCCAGCCCGTTCCTGTTGTAATACATAAACTTTGGTCAGTTGTTACTCCACCAGGTCTGGTGGGGTTAGGGGAGAGAAGACAAAAGGAAAGAAGGAGTAAGGTTCATCAAAGCTGATCAGAGCATCCCAGTGGGGACAAGGGTAATAATATTAGTGATATCAGAGCTTTACAATTTAGTTTTTGATTTCCAGCATTTACCTTTAGAATTGTAGTATGTCCATAGTAGTTTTGCCCTTCACTATTATGTATATACATCAGCTGAAGTAAAATCTTGAGGTAAACCCAAATTGGTTTGGGTTAAACCAGAATTAGACAGTAATATCAGTGGAGTTTTGCTCAAGCTTTCTCAGTCGGGGTTGCTTTACAAGCATTGCAAGGTATAGTTATTCCAGGAATTATCAATGACTTCATTTAAATAACCTTATTGTCTCTCTTCATTCTAAATTGATATATTCAAATTCAGGGGGAAACTACTCCTTTGGAAAGACAGTGTGCACTAAACTTTCTTCTACCTTTTAATTCAGTTGGATGAATGGACACAGCTACTTAATTCAGTTGTCAAAAGAATGGTACCCGTGACCTCCATTCTGTCCCTCCAGTTCCAGCAGTGGGCTTGCTTTCCCTCTTAGCCATTGGCAGTTTTTTGAAAATAACTTCAGTTATTTTCAAATCAATATTTTGTCTCTAGTTGCTAGATTTCCAGAACAAAAAAGAACACTAGTTTTCACTAAGCTGTTCTTGTATCTGTAGTTATGATCCCCAGTTCTACACATTCTCTATAGACAAAATTTTCACTGTCCAGTAATTGTTATCATAAAGGATCTGGGCAGTTTTGTGATTTCCTGTATGTTGGGGGTGAGACTGATTTTAGGAATGAAGCATTAAAACAACTAATATTTTTTTGTATTATCCTCCATCATGGAGTTTTGAGACATTGTGATTTTTATTCAGTTTTTGTGAATCTTAGAAAAGTTAGCTTATGAACTGTTTACCTTTTTTAATCACAGCTAGTTTTCAAAGATATAAAAAAAAATCTAATGCCTCCAGAAAAGGAACAGTTCTTTAAACATTTTTCAGAGGCTTTGAATTGCAAACCACTGCATTCCAGCTCCATCTTTTTTATGTTCTCCCATCTCTGTTCCAATTTAACACACATTATCTCTGTTTGAATTAAGTTAATCCTTAATAAAGAGAAGGTAGCAGAAAAGTGGCAAATAAATTCATTATTATGACTGCATATTTAATTCATATTGCTTTATGCTTGAATACTGTGAGCCTAACTTTCACTGCCTCTCACTTGGTGGTGTTGTATCTATCATGATTTAGACACTCAGGTAGATATTGAAGCCTGTCCATACGCAGGAGATCATGAAGGCACTGAATTCATGTCAGTAGGACTACATAGCTACTTAAATTCCTGGTCAGGTTTTTCCTGAAAATCAGTGCTTTCATGAATCAGGGCCTTTAATCCGAACAACTAAGCAGAAAGGTTGTTTTACACAAAATCTAAGATTCATCACAGTAATTGAGTTGTTAAATTCTTTTGAAGTTACTAGGACTTGTTAGTGCTATTAAAGTTCCGTGTATTTTTCATGCTTTGGTGAAGCAGAGTATGAATGAATATGTAGGTTTCAAAGCTGTGGAGAAGAGAACTTTGGTTTCTTTGTTTAAACAGTAAGCACTGTAACAAAACACCTCTTAATTGGTGTAATATTGCTGATAAAGTAATGTTCCACCCACCAAGTCCTAATTTAGGCCTATATAAGAATTCAGTTGTGGATTATTTCAGTTTTGTATTTAATTCTTTGAACAGGACATAAAAAGAAAAAGAGTGAAAGAAATATGATGCATATATGCTAGATTTTCTTGCAGAGTTTACTCTGAGTTGGTTCTTTAAACAATTGTTATTATTTTGTTCTTGTAGTTGGTTACACAACTGATGACTTACGGTTTATCTGGCAGTCTGGAGATCCTGTACAGCTAGAGAAAATTGCTCTGCCGCAGTTTGATATTAAAAAAGAGGATATCGAATATGGTAACTGTACCAAGTATTATAAAGGCACAGGTAGGTAATATAAGTGATTGTCTTGGTAAAAAACTTTGATTCCTTCAATTATTGTTTGATGTTACTGGTTAATACTCCATTTCATGTCTTACATTTTATTAGAGAAAATAGATTACTTTTAAAAAACTAGTAGTTTGTATAAAAGTAACTATCACATATAATTACTGCAAATTAATTCAAATACAGAAACATCTAGGTTGAAGATGAGATTAAATGTTTTTCTTGGTTTTGATTACATGTCATCTGATCTTACTATGACCATTTTGTTTCTATAGTCCTAATACCTTTTTATGTTTACAAATGTTTATGTTTTCTGCTCATGTAGAATTACACCAGTTGCAGTAATTTCAATTTTCTGGTTTGACTTTTGTTCCAGAAATGGATAGTATTAGAGTGTAACTTCAAATGCTTTGCCCTGCAAGTTCTTCCTTACTCTAAGTGTTCTGGAAAGTCTGTCATTACAGAGAGATGCTTACAGACCTCATCCCTCTATTTGTTCAGCTCTGAATATGAGCCGGAGGTGTGCTCAGGTAGCTAAGAAGCCAAATGATATCCTCGCCTGCATCAGGAACAGTGTGGCCAGCATGCCTAGGGCAGCGATTGTCCCCCGATACTGGGCGCTGGTGAGGACTCATCTCGAATACTGTGTTTAGTTTTGGGCCCCGCACTGCAATAAAGACATTGAGGTGCTGGAGCATGTCCAGAGAAGGGCAGCAGAACTGGGGAAGGGTTTGGAGCACAAGTCCTGTGAGGAGCAGCTGGGGAACAGGCTGCTCAGGGCAGTGTTTGAGTCACTATTCCTGGAGATATTTAGATGATGTGTAGATGTGATGCACAAGGACATGGTTTAGTTGTGGACTTTGCAATGTTAGGTTAATGGTTGGGTTCAATGATCTTATAGGTCTTTTCCAACCTAAATGATTCCATGATTCTATTAAATCCTATGATTGTTTTCTGTAATCAACAGTTGTTTGATTTACTTTAATTCTTATATTGAAGGTATTTTAAAAAGCAGATTTTGCACACATAGTTAAAATTAATTCAGTTAAAAATTTTGTCGGATAATGTGGAGATAGTGTTGCATATAGAAGAAAATTTTCCACACTGTGGCTTATGTAGCAGATTCTTGCCAATTGCAAATAATTCAATCGTTACTGCCTATTTACGTCAACTGGTGTTTGATCGTACCTACCTAAGTAGAAAGAGGCCCAACAGACTTGGGGTGACTTTTTGTGGAATAAATGGAATATTTAAATTTGCAAATTGCCTATTCTTTGTTTATCAATATTTATGTCAGATAAAAATAGGTCCTCGTGACCTGAATGGTGAGGGCACTAGATCCTGTTCTCTACATGACAAAAAATGATTCAAAGGCATACAGAATGCATTTCTGGCATAAAGCAAACATTTAATGATTTTGAAGGTCATCTCTCATTTGAAAATAAAACCTAAAAGTATCTGGAAACTCCTCAGAAATTAAAGAGGGGAAATTTGACAGACAACAGATCATTGGGAGGGATAGAATGAAGTATAAAATACTGTATAGTGTCT
Organism: Eurypyga helias; assembly: GCF_000690775.1. Lineage (NCBI taxonomy): Eukaryota > Metazoa > Chordata > Aves > Eurypygiformes > Eurypygidae > Eurypyga > Eurypyga helias. The sequence goes on from NW_010254613.1 coordinate 28,256, forward strand.
TTTACACAAGGAAATTTTTCCTTCATGTTTTCTTGTTTTGTTGTTTTGGTTACTGTATCCCCAAACAACACTTTTAAGATGACTTATCATACTACGGCACTTCATTGATAAAATATAGAAGATAAATAGCTATCTTCTTGAAAGATTCTGTCTTCTAAATCAACTTTGCACCAGCATGATGGACAGATATAAACTGATCTGAATTTTGAAATTGATGTAATATAACATAGGAATGCCTTTTCCTTGTGATAGAATAGTTTATGAAGTTGTTTTTACAATGCTATTATGTTAATAGTAACATAAAAATGCCAGTTCTGCTTATTGAGGGAAAATATGAACAGAATTTGTTTTCTGGTTATTGGACTACCTGATCCATTTCTTATTTCCAGCAAAACCTCTCATTTCTGAAGCTTTATTTTTTATTGAATTCATCTTAACTGATATGGTCTGAAATTCTTGTGTGCTTTAGGTCCTCATTTTAAAATATTTGGGTCAATATTTCTTGTTTTCAAAATTTACAATGTTTTTAGAATCTTTTTTAAAAAGTCTGTATGAATTTTAGAAGTCACCTATACCAGCTTTCAGTAGTGGGGGAATCTCTGCTTAGAGCCACATTCAGATCACCTCTTTCCATTCTAAACTGTATACACTAATGTTTTTTAATTCCATCTTTTGCACAAATTAATGCTACGTAGGATTTTCAGATAAGCTTAAACTAGTACGACTGCTAGACCCTGTTGCTTTTATGTGGACTGCATCCTGAAGCCAGCATCAAGATGAGAGTAACTTTAATGAATCTGATGTTAGCTTTTTATGATGGTATCACTAGATGGATTGACGAGGGGAATGCAGTGGATGTGGTAAACCTTGACTTCAGCAAAGCTTTTGACAATGCCTGCCACGGCATCCTCGTTGACAAGCTTAGGAAGTGCGGACTGGACCGTTGGGCTGTGAGGTGGATTGGGAACTGGATGAAGGAAACTGCTCAGAGGGTTGTGGTCAATGGGGCAGAGACTAGTGGAGGCCTGTGGCCAGTGTCATCCCCCAGGGGTCAGTGCTGGTCCAGCCCTATGCAATATATTCACCAATGACCTGGACAAAGAGATAGAATGTACTCCCAGCAAGTTTGCTGACGATACCAAACTGGGAGGAGTGGCTGACACGCCAGAAGGCTGCGCTGCCATCCAGCGTGACCTGGGCAGGCTGGAGAGCTGGGCAGGGAGAAATCTAGTGCAATTCAATAAGGGCAAGTGTAAAGCACTGCATTGGGAGAGAACAACTCCATGGATCAGTACAGGTTGGGGGCTGATTTCTTGGAGGGCAGCTCTGGGGAAAAGGACCTTGAAGTCCTAGTGGACAACAGGGTGACCATGAGCCAACAGTGTGCCCTCACGGCCAAGAAGGCCACTGGCATCCTGGGATGCATTAAGAAAAGCGTGGGAAGTTGAGAGAAGTTATCCTCCCCCTCTACGCTGCGCTGGTGAGGCCTCACCTGCAGTACTATGCCCAGTTCTGGGCTCCTCAGCTCAAGAACAAGGAGCTACTGGAGAGGGCCCAGCGCAGGGCCACTGAGATGATTAAAGGTCCGGAGCACCTTCCATATGAGGAAAGGCTGAGAGAGCTGGGTCTGTTGAGCTTGGAGAAGAGGAGGCTGAGGGGGATCTTATCAATGCTCATAAATATCTAAAGGGTGGGTGTCAGGAGGATGGGGCCAGACTATTCTCGGTGGTGTCCATTGACAGGACTAGGGGCAATGGCCATAAACTGGAAAACAGAAGGTTCAGCCTGAACATGAGGAAACACTTCTTCCCTGTGAGGGTGACAGAGCACTGGAACAGGCTGCCCAGGGAGGTGGTGGGGTCTCTGTCCCTGGAGACTTTCAAAAGCCGCCTGGACTGGTTCCTGTGTGATCTACTCTAGGTGATCCTGCTCTGGCAGGGGGGCTGGACTAGATGATCTCTAGAGGTCCCTTCCAACCCCCACCACTCTGTGAATGTGTGAATTAACTTCCTGTTCCTGATGCACTGTGAAAAGATGTAGGGTGCCTGAGAGACCACAGAGTACCATGTGCCTGACCACACTTGATAGTTATGTAGATCTGTGTTTTGAACAATTTTTTTTTCAAATTGAACTCTTTGCCTTTATAAAGGAAATAAAATCTTTGGAGTTTTGATCTTACCTTTAATAGAAAAAGGCCTGGAAGATACGGATCGGAAAAGGTAGACCTGCAAAGCACATGAAACATTAATGCATTTATTTCTTTAAAGGTTATTACACTTGTGTAGAAGTAATCTTCACTTTAAGAAGACAAGTTGGATTTTACATGATGGGTGTTTATGCTCCTACACTGCTAATTGTTGTTCTGTCCTGGCTGTCATTTTGGATCAATCCTGATGCAAGTGCTGCAAGAGTCCCACTGGGTAACCTGTGTTTACACATACTGTCACGATCCACTTTAACGCCATTGAGCCATTCTCAGTTGCTTTGACAACATGATGCTGGACACTGAAAGCAACTTCACTTCCATTATCAGCACATCATTTTCACTGAAACCTCCTCATTCCTACTCGTGTAAAATCCACCTCCACATTAAGACTTTGCTTGATAATGGTTCCAGCATTTGTGTGATAACCTCACTCACTGTCGGCTCCTCTCAACCCCCACAGATCTGATCTTATCCATGTATGGGTGATGCTGCAGACACTGTGGCAATATGCAGTTTAATGGAATGTGTACATTTGACTAATCAGAAAAAATCAAAACAGGAGTATGAGTAAGGCTCTAAATAGCTACCTCATGGAGCAGTTTTTCCTCAAGATTAATAGAAGCAGAATGATGTCTGGAAGATAATTAGCATCTCGTTACCTGATTGGCTTTATTTCATTAGAGACTCAGTTCATGAGAGCACTTCAGGATTGTGCTTTCATGCTGCTCAGCACAACGCAGTAGGCAGGCCCTTCATTTATTATGAAATAGTAGGACACAGAGTTAATCAAAACAATATTATCTTGACTAATTTGATAGCACATGGGACTCCAGCTCTGGGGTGGCCAAATCTGCTGACCCCAAGAGCTCGATGAAATGCAGAGCCAGGCTCTTGCATCTTGACACTTCTCCCATTTAGATTCTTTTTCCCATGCCACGATTTCTCCTTCCCCATGGTTTGGCCTTCCTGTTCTCCCCTTTTTCCTGGCACTCCCACATCCCCAAGTCCATACTTCCCAAATCTTTTCCATGTCCCAGGAGGTTCAGTGCACGTGTTTCCAGCATCTGAGTGGTGCAGTTGCAGAATCTCTTCAGCCACCTGCCTTCCTCAGAAACCACTCACCCACAGTTTAACCTCCACACCACCAGAGTGTATGACTTCTGTGCAGGTCCATGTGCACGAACATGTCAATAAGCACCTGAGACCCTTGGAGTCAGGGCCTGCCACATCACCTTACCAGTCTGTGACTGTGATCTGCAGAGTCTTGTGCCAGTGGGTAGCCAAAATTCCCTTGTTAAGAGCCAGCTGGAGCAGGGATGGTGCTGAGTTTTGTTAGGTGGAAAAGCATTCACATAAACTCCGGCCTGACCTCCACTGCTTCTATCTCAGGTCATCTACCACACCTGTTCCTCCTACAATAATATGACAGGCAAAAAAAGCTAAGGAGAAGGGCAACAAAGCTGATGAAAGGGCTGGAAACAATGTCCTGTGAGGAGCAGCTCTGTCCCATAAGGATTCTGGGTTTGTCTAATGTGGAGAGAAGGAGGCTAAGGGGTGACCTCATTGCTCTCTACAGCTTCCTGAGGAGGGGTACTGGAGAGGGAGGTGCTGAGCTCTTCTCCCTGGGATCCAGTGATAGGACACATGGAAATGCTTCAAAGCCACCAGGGAAGGTTTAGACTGGGCATTAGGAAGCATTTCTTACCGAGAGGGTAATCAGACACTGGAATAGGCTTCCTAGAGAGGTGGTCGATGCCCCAAGCCTGTCAGTGTTTAAGAGGCGTTTGGACAATAACCTTAACAACATGCTTTAGCTTTTCATCAGCCCTTTAAGCTGGTCAGGCAGTTGCACTAGGTGATCATTGTAAGTCCCTGCCAACCTAAATAGTCCATTCTATTCTAATATCTGGACAACTGTGACTGGACTGCTACTATTGGCTTGTGAGCCACATTTGGCTACCTTGCTCTAACTGAATGTAACAAAACCACTATTTCATTATGTTTATTGTATCTTTTTTCTAGGAGTCTCCTTCCAGAATACAAATCAACATTTTTTTCTTTTGACCTTTAAAAAATACTAATAATTATTGGGGGAGGAGTCACAATCTCTGCTAGTTTGATAGCAAGTAACAAATACAATCTCTTAGCAAGAGATTGCTAGGTAGCAAGTGTGCATTCCATAATGTAAAATATAAGACATTTTAAGAAAAAAAAAAAAAAAACCCCAAACCAAAACTGTGGGGGAAATGCAGCATGCATTAAAAATAAAAAGATAGAAACCGGAACTGGAAATATTTTTCACATAGCTTCGATATGATGAAAATCTGAGCTGTATTTTCACTTTTATAATCCTGCACTTCAAATAGCCAACCAGATAGGCTTATTAATTATACATTAGATGTATAAGAGACATAGTGTTGATTTATGGATCGTGGAGTCTCTGTGACTTAACATGCATTCTTATTTATTATTTGTTTCATTTATTATAAGCATTTATTGGTTCTTGTTATGTATTAACATTTCTGAAATAATGTATTTTTAAAGATACTAATTATTGGCCTGGTTCTGTTGACTTTTCCTGAATCCCCAGAGAAGCAAAAAACCTCTAAATCTGTCCATCTTTTAGTCATGAGTATGTATTTAGCAATACAAGTTGTTAACATCATCACTGGGCTAAGATTTATGTTTCTCCAGTTTGCATCAAACTAACTCTTCTAGCTTCATCCTTGAAGACAGCTAACCTTGAAATGTAATAAGGTTAACATTTGTGTATCAAGTGAATGACATCTAATCTCAAGAAAGTGTTACCAGTGGTCATTACACTCTCAGTGGCTAGATACAGATCTCATCAGATGAGAAGCTACTTACAAATATCAGTCATCCTTAATATTAAGTATAGTGGGTGACTGCTCCCCATGGCAAGGCATCTCAGAAGTTTCCAGTTGAATTAGGAATACAAGACACTTTGCAAGCCAGTAAGCAGAATATGTTTCTGTAGACCAGTTAATGTTCTGGGAAAAGGATGTATGCTTGTTTGAAGAAAAAACCTGTGTCCGTGTCAGAACTCAGTAAGTTGCAAGCTCTATTTACACCTGTATCGTTTCACCCAACTAGACCATGTGGTGGTAGGCAAGTCTGCAAAGGTCTGGTGCCTGGACAGCTGTGGCTAAGTGATGCAAAGGCTGCTATCACTGAATGCTTCTCTCTGATTAGATGCTGGTGTTTCACCTTCTAATGAGCCCAGCAGAGGACCTTCCATTTCTTTTCAGGTGGAAAGTGTGCCAGCATCCCTTCAAAAAATTCCTTTCTTTCCTTCATGTGTCATCCTCAAAGGGAGTAAGATCTTCTCTGGAGCTGCAGGGATCTGAGGGACGTCAGACTCCTGTCCACTGCAGCTGCCTGACAGAGTGGAGCATTAGTCGCGAGTGCAGGCGACTACAGTAGGGTAATGAAAAGCTTGGAGCAGTGATCAGTGATATATTCCCTGTACACAAAGGACAGCTAGATCTGCAGCCAGGCATGCCCTGCCTGCCCCCTGTCACTCCTGTACTCAGGTCTGTCTTAGTTCTAGTAATTTCATTTTATAAATTTTTAACAAATGTAGGTTCTCAAGACATACAGACATAAAGACATAAAGATATATATTAAAACTGTACTATGAAGAAGGATTGGCAAGATTACGTCTTTCAGTTTACGGAGTTTAATGAGAGAAGGGAATGTATTAGAGATGTTAAATTAGAAGGAAAGCAAGACAGAATATTACCTTTTTCAATAACATTAGTGAGATGAAGTCGGACATTTTTAAAGCAGTAATATATACCAGAAAATACTATTTTATACAACACATAATTAACATGTCGAATTCCCTGACAGGAAGATAGTGCTGAGGCCAGTAAGTTTGATGGATTCAAAAAGAAAGGAGATTTATTTTTTTGGCAGCATGTACTTTGCTGCACTGGCATTTTCAGATATTATCCACATGTAACCTTAACAAGTATTTTTAAAAGAGTAGCTGTGTACAATCATGCTTTAGGCTGGGAGCTAACTAACCTTACACATAAGCTAAACTTTGCCACCAAGGGGGATGCTATACTAGGGGCAAAAATGCAGAGGTGTTTGCTAGAAAGGCCAACTTTCCCTTTACTTTGCAAGTGTGGAAGACGGGGCTTTGTCCCTGCTCCATAGTGCTCCCTGAGAGGAACAGGGGCATTTTTTTTTTTTTTTTCTTAAATAAATAATCTTGCAGTTTATTTGTTCATTCTACTCACTCATGTGTGAGCCTTGAGATTTGGACTCTGTTAGGTAGGTACCTAGTGCAGCTGCTGCCAGAGGTGCAACTTACAACTCTGGTATTACATTCTCTGAGACCATGCCAACTTTGATCTGGCAGCAAATTGTTGCTTAGCAGGATATTTCTGTGCTTCTGTCTCACTTTTTTGTTACCTTGAAAACCTAGAAGTTTCTCAGACTCTGAGAATGATCTTTTCATCCGAGGAATTGAGACAAATGGAAATTAACACCAGGTCACCCTGACCTCTATTGCTCTACTGAACAAACTGATGAAAGCTCCACTAAGATCTTTTCAGCTAGTAGAATTTGTAAGCTAGTTTTGTAGAATTAAATCCAAGACTGTAAGAATTTTAAGCTCTACAAAAGGGGTTGTACAAATATTTTCAGCACTAGGCATGATGGTGATGATGATGATAAATAAAAGAAGAATAGCAGCATATTAAGATAGCAAACACTTTTAAAGTTAGTATGAAAAAAAAAAACAATATCCAAGATGTTGAGCCAGTCCATATAATTGACTAATTTGATTATTCAGGGTAAAGGTAGAGGCTGCCTTTCAGAGGTCTAGCATAGGCATACATGGTACTTGATACATACACTTTGAGAGAACAGACAACAAGCTGGGCATAGGCAGAGGGGTTCTGTATGTGTTAGGAGGCTGTACAGCTTTATTTGTACTTGTTATTGCAGTTCTTTGTGATCCGACAGCTGGTGTTGGTCTGTGAAAATAATTTTTTTAAAAGGGGTCTATCCTGTGGTCACTTTCTATCCTTATGGGAATGTTTGTACTTTAATGCTTCAAATACAGTAGATGGAAAATAAAGAAGAGGTGACAGTGAGGATTATCTGTTCAGTATTTGCCATGTCATTCTTATCTGAAATAGCACATGTAGCCGTTCTGTACTATCCCAATAGACAAAAAAAAAAATCCAGCTTTGCAATGATATATTGATATTGCATATTTCTAATAAAACGTGATAAAATTTTATATTTTAAAATTGTATGACTGTAATAATTTCTTTATACTTTCTCTTCAGTGTTTTAGCAGCTAGTAAATTGCCCATTTGAGATTAACACCAAATAAAGTATCATATCAATCTTATTAAAATTCAAATGGGAACAGTAGCACAAGAATGATGTGTTATTTATGATCAACTAGAATTGTATACATTCATAGGCCGATACAGATACTTTTATTAACACTTTCACATCCTCAGTTACTTAAAATGGATCAGAAGAAAATGATCTCTCTATAAATTACAACATTTTTCATGCTTTGGATAGCACATGTGACCAGTATAAGTAACATAGTAAAGACAAACCGAGTGTCTCCTTTTGGCCAAAATTTTCTGTAGACATCAATTGCATTTCATGAAGCTGTCCACTCATAAATGAAGATTTTTATCTTTAGCATTCACAAAAGCAAAATGGGACATTCTGAACTGGGAGGTTGTACTAAGTTTTCCCTATGTGACAGCCATCTCTAAAGTTAGCTTTTCCAAAAGTAACTGTTCCTGCTACTATTTCCGTTTCATAGGAGCCTGTGGGAAATCTTTCTTTGAGATCAGGCTTGTATTTTGTCTCTTGTGATGTGAGCCCTGTGGTGATGGTGACATTTGGAGGTCTTATCAGGAGAATTGCTTGTTGAAACCCAGTTTGACGATGAATGTGATCTTTCAACAGCCTTTGCAGATGCGGGGCTTTTTTTCAAAATAAGGGCTTCCTGGAAAGCCCTTTATCTAGAAAGGTTCCTCTACATCCTGGAAGCTTAAATAGGGAATGATCATAGACCCCCAGTCATCTCAGTGTTTTCATCTTCACAGTGAATCGGGAACACCGATTTTTTAATGTGCTAGTACAGCTTTGCTCTTCAGGAAAAAGCATCCCTTTCACCTAAGGTTTGCATATCGCACCTGTGGACAGGTCATTCAGAGAATTGCTCCTGCTCTAGCACAGTTCAGATTTCTGGGACAACGGTAGTCTGATGTAAAGGACTTGAAGTATTTTGGTTTAGTAGCATACATTTCTCTTCCATCTTTCCTGACTAAGATGCACATTGTAAGATAGGTCTTTGGAAAGCCCGTTTCCCAACTGTGTGATGGCGCAGGGAAACCACAGCAACCTCACTTATTTGTTTCTCTGTTTACAAAATGAAGGTACTCATTATTAATAAATCATCATTAACTGCAATATTCTACCTAAGTATTCAGTTTAACTCATTCATTAATTGAAGGCATGTGCACTTTGTATATCTGCTGCAAAGTACGCTGACCATATTGTCAAGTCCATTCAGTGTTACAAAACGTCATTCAGTGTTGTCTGTTTCAGAGGAAGAGCACAGCCAGTGTCAGTGAGGGTAGGCTTTCTTTAACCAATATATTGCTTTTCTTTTCATAGGTATTTTCTCAGTGCTCAGCTTGGCATCTGAATGTACCACTCTCGCCGCTGAACTTCCCAAAGTGTCTTATGTGAAGGCCTTAGATGTCTGGCTGATTGTTTGCCTTCTCTTTGGGTTTGCATCCCTGGTGGAGTATGCGGTGGTTCAGGTAATGCTAAACAATCCAAAGAGGATTGAAGCCGAAAAAGCAAAGATTGCCAAGGCAGAGCAAGCGGAAGGGAAAGGTGGAAATGCTGCCAAGAAGAACACTGTGAACGGCACAGGGACTCCTGTCCACATCAGCACTTTACAGGTAGGAGCTGCCTGTACGCGAAATCAGCATTATCCTCTATGAACACAATTCCAGGAATATACTGTCATAATAGTTTGGGATGGTGCTTAATCTTAGAAGTGGCCAAGACATTAAAAACATGCTGGTAATTAATGGCTAGGAATATGACCAATTGATCCCTAGTGATTTGGGGTCAGATGGACTAAATGAAAAATTTGTCTTTTAATATCCTAGCGCCATGGTTGCTGCCTTGCTTCAGGTAAATAAAGTAGCAAGCAGATTTACAGTTGCTATTTTTCTCATAATAAATAGCAGCTGTCAAACTGTAACTATTCAGAGGACAGGACTCTCAGTCAGTATTTGCTGAGAGCATACTCAAATAACACCCGTCTCATTGCTTTCCTCGGGAATGGCCACAGCTGCACCGCATTGAATGTCAGGCACCTCTGAAGCTAGGGATCCAGAAGTCTTGGCATTTGTAAACAAAAGACAGGTCTGTTTGTCTGTCAAACAGTTCCTGCATTTCTTGCGTTGCCAGATAGACTTTATGGGTAAAACGGTCAGATCTCATTATATGGATAAAGATGAGATATACATCTTCACTCAGGCCAAAGTTTTCCATCATGTTGCTACACTCCTGGTGTTGTAAAACTCCCCTGTTTGTGCTCCAAGAGTTATTAGACATCCCAGGCCAACTGCCCTCAGTCCTAAGTGATATTTGGTTCACTGTTACTCTACAGAAGAAAATACATTATGCTGCCATATGAATTTGGCTTATAGTTTTCAATGACTTGGCAATTTTGATGTATAAAATAAAGCTATTAGGCCAGATCCAAGTTATAATATCAGTTGTGTACAGTGTGACTTTAATGCACTTTTAAGGAGGGAGCAGTTTATGCCAGAATGGCAGAAACTCTGTCCTAGTATCAAGCTGGTGTTGCTCCATAGCTAATTACCCTAAGATTAGAGGAGCTGCAGATATCACTGATATCACACTTAACTACCACAATTCTCATCTGGTAGAAGAGTCTCCTGGGAACTGTTTTGGCAGGCAAAAACAGTTTAGAGCAACCCCATGACTGCTTTGACTTGTCTCACAAGTAATTCTCCAAGCCCAAGCAACGCGGAAACTGAGTAGAAAGAAAGATGACTCTGCTCTAGTTTTGCTTTCCCTGAACTGAATGTGATATTTTTGTGTTCAGCATTTTTCATGTCCCAAATTCAGCTGTTTCTTGTGACAAAATAGTTGCAACACTCCAGCAGAGCAGCATAATCTATTTATTCCTATTTCAAGTACTTAACAAGTGTAAGTGTTTAGCTTGATCGATGGTAAGATTAACAAAAAACTGCAGTTTAAGTAGTGTGAACAAAACCAAATTGCTGAATTACTGGCCCTCTTTGGTGGAGGGCCAGTACACCCTTTAATGTGCTTGCAACTGTCATAGCCATAAGGAAAATAAAATGATAACTTTTATCACCTATGCTATCCTTTCATCTTTTAATAATTTTTTTCAAGTAGGCAGATTTGGGTGTACTGTGTATTTTAAGGCTTAGGAAGGGGAGTCATTGTCCACAAAAATTAAGCAGCATTCCCCATCAGTGGTGTCTAGCAGTAGGCTGAAGGTTTTTAGGATTCAGACCTCAGTCTGCCCTCAGAGATCTTGCAGTGTCTCCCCTCCATGATCTTGTAAGGTAGGCTCCAGCATCTTATGTTTGACCTGCACTTTTCAAGGTCTTCCCAATTTGTTATCTGAGACCCTTAACATTCCAATATCTATAATCTCTGCTACAATAATCTGTGTTGGATCTATATGGAGTCCTGGGGATGCGTAGCTTCTGATGGTCTTTATACAGAGCTACAAAGCATTTGTTGACCAAGACATATTGGAAATACGTATTCATTGCTGTAAAGGCTTGTCATGTGGCTGAATTGTCTTGTTCCCTCATGGCTAGTGATCCGGCTTGTATCCAGCCACCTGCTTTGAAATATAGCCTACCTGAGGAAGGGTGTCCTGGAATGGTAATTTCTGGCAAGATCACCAGGCTGGGATAGAAGAAGGTCCCAGACCCATGAATCATTTGACATCAGGATGTGGTAGGACAGTGATGTTAGATTTTATATATTTGAATGCTATAAATCCTCCTAGCTCAAAATTCCCTCTCTGAACCAGTTACCATGTAGGAGTACTTTGAAAGTTCTCCGCCCTGCAGAAGCCTGTACTAAACTCCTAAATCAGAACAGGTTTAAATCTTTCAGTAGCTCTGACTCCTAATCCAAAACTAGACCTGCCCTTTGGATTGCTCCCGTACAGACCTAGTAGTGATAAAGTAGAGAATGCATTTGTCATATGGCAAATATGTGAGGGAGGGAAACATTAAAGAAACAGGTAATGGAAAAAAAATGTATGATGAAAGGCATAAAGAATATGAAATAAAAAGAGGCCAGTGTTCTGTCCAAGAGCTTTAGGAGCTGTTTCTCATCACAGCTATATAGGATTGGCATAAGGAGAGAGAAAATACTGTGCTAAATCTGGAAAAATTTAAGCAAACCAATACATAGCTCTAGGAGAAAAGGAAAACTTAGAACTGCATCCCTGAAATGAGTGCACATCCCATAGAAATGGTTGAGGATGTTCTCTTTCCACATAGGATACTCAGGCAAAAGTGACTGAGGATGTATCTGGAAATCTTACCATAGCTCGGCTTGAAACAGTGGATAGACCAGAAGGGACTCAAAGATAAAGCCAACAAGAAAGACCTGGAAGCAGAAAACTTCAAATGGGGAAAAACTGAGAGTGAATAATTGCATTTATAACTGTTTCTCCAGCTTAAATGAAGCACTTATTATGAGACATAAACTGAATGGTGCTGTTATATATCTGTAAGTTATTAAACAGGGATCAAGTATTTCACTTAAAAATGTCCCCGATCCTGATGCCAGGCTGGTTTGCCAGCATTCCCTGAGCAGCAAGTTGCACACTTGCTGCCTCTTGCAGCCATGCGGCGTTGCAGCAGTGATGTCTCTGCTGGAGATTTGGGGAAGGGGCTGGTATGTAAGGTGCAGGGGTGTTGCTGGGGTGGGAAGGTTCCATACTTGGGAAGGATCAGGGAAAGCATAGGGAAGCAAGTAGAGTGGTCAGGCATCTCTAGTTCCAGCCCTCATCAAACAACTTGTTTTCATGTGCTTATTCCATTTGTGAAAGATAAAAATGGCATCTGCTCTGGAGACTCAGCATGTTTGATATTAGTAAAAAACAAGCCATAACAAAACCACATGATCATACTTAAAAATACAAGCAGCTATTTTTCCTGTTGTATGACAAGAAATTGGGTAAAGGGATCAACTTTTAAGTATATCCTAAACATTAAAAGCTTGATGCCTTTTGTAATTGAAGGTGAGGAGGAGAGATCCCCTGTAACAGAAGCTGCAAGGGTCCCTGTGGAAGTTTTCATAAGAAAGCACTTTTGTAACTGTGTCAGTGGAGTCAGTCATCCTGACCGATGGTCACCGGCCATGACAGTGAAGATGGCAGGATGAAAACAGTGCTCACAGTGTGACAGTCACCTAGACATGGAGAAAGGCTTCCATGGGTGCATAGCTACTTCTCCTCCCCACCAAATCCTGGGTACTGGTTGACGTAAGAGCTGCATGTTGCCAGCATACACCAAACCTCCGAGTCCATGCTTTGTGACTCATGCCCCCTCCAACAAAAACCCTTGAAATGTCAGTGCCATTTTAAGCCCAGAGGTTTATCGATATGACTGTCCGATTAAAGTCAAGTGGTCCGTCTGGCAAGATCACCCTGAATCTGTAGAAAAAAAAAAAAAGAGAAAATTCAACATAAGCACTTCTGATGTGTTTTTCTAGGAGAGGCGATGGCAATACATTTACAGGATAGAAGCCATGAGAAAGGACGGTCTGGCTCCCTTAGCTCATGGCAGCTGCAAGTAGGTGCTGTTCTAAGCAGAGGAGAAAATTACGCAACCTGGTGGTAACTGCTGGCACTGGCTTTTTATTGGGAATCCTCAGTAGGAGCTTGCGTGTGTTTCCTAGCAATGCAACATCATACAGTGAGAAAAACAAGCAGAAAGGGAAATGTTTTGAAGATGAATCAGTTTCTTTTTTGCTTTCACTGATGGTGTGATTACAGGGAGAGATTGTACTGTTAACTATAACACCACCTCTTGACGTGAAAAGTCACATTTTCATCACACCCATTTATAGAAGCTGTCCCCCACAGATAATGTGCTGATGACTGGAGAGAACATTTGCTAAAAGAATGGCTCTGGTGAATGATGAATAGTGCTATGCAAGTGGTGGTAATAGCTCTAAACCCAGTTATTTTAAAAAAGAAGTAGTGCTATTGCTTGCCTTATCTTGTCAGAGCCACATCTAGGCTCTGAAACATGGTATGGATTATGTTCATCTCTACTGATTTATAATATACCTCACCACTGGTGGTGATCTGATCTTCCCATACTCTCTTTTCCCCTCGAGTGCCACTCCAGATTCAGATTTTTCTTGTAGAACCACCAAAACCCCAATTTACATCCTACCTTGTGCACAAAACCACAGGCTGCAGTCTATTTTAATAGTTCCTGACATCATTGCAGGTACAGGGAAGGTACTTTCTGTTCTAGTGACTCACGTATCCATCCTTGGAGATAATTCAGAACATGACTGTAAAAAAGCCTCAAGCAATCTGCTTTGAGCAGGGCGTTGGACTAGGTGATCTCCAGAGGTCCCTGCCATCCTCAGCTGTACTGTGATTCTGTGCTAGTTTATGTATAACTATTTTTTGTGCTGTACTTTGCAAGGAATATTTGGAATGTGATAGCAAATTC
>NW_010254613.1:42294-66626 GCF_000690775.1 Eurypyga helias
TCAGTGTGAATATACACAACTGCTAAACAATCATTACTTTATTGATGATCTGCATCTATCATTATGGCATGAGCCAGAGAAAAACATAAAACAAATGCAGAGAAGATTAATGAGAGAGTGTGTTAGAAAACTCCATGTTGTATGGAAGATTCTTACACAACTGGCAGCACTAGTGACAGATCTGCATGCCAAAATGAGGTTGAGTACAACACAAGAGATGGTTTTATGGCAGAGAAGAGGTGCTGTGTAGGACAGAGAATGCTGCATTACAGTAAGAAGGCACTTCAGCCCGAGGGACACATGCTGAGCTTGAGAGGCTGCCAGTGCTATAGCTTGTTTGAAGCTTTGCTAGAAATTATGGACGATACATTTCTGCTCTCAAGAATTGTTGAATCCAAAATGATGACATTTTATATTACACTTCTTCCTGACAGATAAAGAGGACTTGATCACAGGATGAACAGTCAGTTGAAAAGGATCTTTATTCTATTTGCACAAAACAAATTTAATTGATTCCTGATATTTTTGGTGTCATGAAAGGACAGATTTCACAAATATGAAACTATTTTTTCTCACTGGGGTGGGAGAACTTAAACAAAAAATAGGAATGATGCTGATGAGCTATCTAACAATGTTCAAAACTTCTACAGACCAGAAGGAAAGCTATACTAATTTTAAAAAACCCACACGAACAGCACAGTTGAAAACAAACTCTCCAAATATTGAAAACTAAACTCATGTTCAAGCATTTCTCATTTCTGCTTGCTGGCAAATGGAAAAGTTGACAGAAATTAAATTAAATTAGTTGAAATCCAGAAAATAGGTGTAGATAATATGTGTAGGTAACAAAAAGGATGTATGGTTAGCACAGTTGAGGGCAATAGGAAGTTACTTTGCATATATAGCAAGAATACTAAAACCAGTAACAAGTATTGGTCCAATGCTAGATAGAGATGCTGTAAGTATCAAGAATTACAGAAAGGTGAAAGTGTTGAAAAAATATTCTGTTCTGTGTTTGGGGAAAAGTCAGATATATTCCATCAGATGATGGAATAGCTTTCATTGACAGTAGCTAATGATGTTAAACACTAGCTATTAAAGTTAGACACTTTACAATCAAGATTTCAGCTTAAGTTGCATCTATGATTTTTTAAAGAGCTGATCCTTGAATGCTGTGGAATATTAATGTTGATTTTTTAAGAAATCGTTTACAACTGGGAAGGTTCCAAAAGACAGCAAGAACTTAACTTTGTGCCAGTACTTTTAAGGGCTAAGTGGCTTAAACATGAATAATTATAAGCCTGACATCAATCAGTGAAAAATATTGCGTAGCTAACAGGGGGCTGACTAATAATTATTATTCATAAGTATTAATTATCATTAATATTATTCATAATCCAGGCCCATGCTAGCTAATAAATTTAAATGGGTTAGTGAAATTAAAGGTGATCTGTGTGTTTATCGATTTAATCAAACTGAATATAATTTTTTAAAAGATTATCAATTAGGTTGACAGAGGCAATGATGTGGAGGTAAGAAACTCTTAATATTTGACTTGGCTTCATACATCAGCCTGGTTACATCATCTGAATTATGCAAAATCAAGGTTAGTTTTGTTACCACCTGTATGTACCTGCAGTTAATCAGACTAACTATAGTCATGCCTCGTGACTGAAAACTGAAGCCAAATAAATTCAGGTTAGTAATAAGGTACATCTCTTTGTGGGGAACAAGGTCATTGAAAAAATGTTCCATCCTGGATATTTTTAAAGGAAAATATAGTGTAAATAGTTTGGACAGTAAATGTGGAGAGTGATGAGGAGCACCAGTAGCAGCAGAGGCAGCGATGGGGAGTTAGTTCTCCCTCCCTGCCAGTTGGCTTGCACACACAGCACCTCTTTCTTCTCTTTCCCCATTTTCTTAACACATTATTCCCCTAACTCCAGAAAGGCTTTCTGAGCTGGGTGTGGTCCCATTGCAGTGGCATGTAGGCTGAGCTTGTCTGTGAGCACCGGTCAGCCTGAATTGTAGGTGAGAAAGGATCATCCCAAGGGGCCTTCTGGCTTCCAGGAGTCAGAAATTTTTAGGTATTTCAGAGCTGTTCGTCCAAAGGCAGGTGCCCTGTCCAACACACCAAACCTAGACGAGGTGGCCCTGGGAGAAACAGGAACTAAGTCTGTGTTCTGGGCCAAGCCCCAAGAGCCACGTCACCTTCCCATGCTCTCCTAAGCCACCTCCCCACTCCATGCCTGAGGGACAAGGAGCTGCTGCCCAGTTCCATTGGGAATGAGGGGAGGCTCTGCACTCTTCCAGCAGGCTTCCCTGCCCAAACTGCTGCTCCCCACCCCCTGCAGGTGAGAAGCCATAGACCAGGTGCTGGGGCAGGGTAAAGCAAATGATATAAATTGTTTTCCAGGGCCAAGTTCAGTGTCAGCATGAAGTCAAAAGGATATGACATTTAATGATGTTTTACTTTCCTTACAAGTCTTCAGTGTAGTACCCTAAAATCAAGTCCTGTGGTATCATTTTCCACAGAAATGGTTCCTGCAGCCTTTGGTAAGTGTCAGGAATATCATTATGCTTCTGGCGCAAACCAGGACAGAACGAATGAAAAGCAGATAAACTACTTTTAATATATTTCTCACTTTGTTTAGGAAAATCTGTAGGTCAACTGAAGCACATTGGGATTAAAACAACAGAAATATTTGAGAGTTGAAGAGACGTATGAGAAAAAATTTTAAAATATGTCCAGGCAGTGACTGAATATAGAAAATAAGAGCACGTTAGGTTTGTAAGCCCAGGAAAATGAAAGAAATTATTTTTAAAAGAAAAATTTGGGCCAGGTTGCTCTTACAAGGGAAATGGTGTCACCCTGATAAATCAGTACTCCAGCTGACACTAAACTAAGCAGAGCTCTGTGTGAACATGCTACAAACAGTCCTCTGCTCTCAAGGCAGGGGTGACCTAGAAGCCATTCCCTCAGTTTTCTGTCCCGGGAGGGAATGTGAGCCAACTTGTCACACACACCCCTTAGGGGAGCATTCTCTTAGATACTGCAGTTGGAACAGGAATATTCTGTATTGTAAATGAGAGTGCCTAGGCTACAATTAGTGTCACTGAGTTTTACAATATATTGCTGGTAGTATGAGGAGTGGACTACAAGTTTGCAGATCCAAAAGGAGGCTTATAATTTCATCCATGATTCTATTTCTTGTAACGGCCTTACTAATTCTTACTAGTTTTGACCATGGCAAAAGTGTAATATTCCTGTGACTCTTCAGTTAACATGCACCTCAGTCCTGCAAGTTACCCTTTTATTGCACAAGGGTCTGTTTTATATCTTTATTACCCACATCATTGGGTATGATCTGATTGGAAGGAACCTCTTGGATCACTGGCTGACAGCCCCCATGTCACTCAGGGTAACATCATTGTGTTCATACGTGTCTCAGTCACCACCTTACTAGGCAGTTTGCCCCGGCTACTCCAGTACTGAACACTGTTCCACGCTGTCAGCTCTTTGATGACTAGGAAACAGTTGCAGTACTTTTGTATATGTAGTTTTGCCTTACTATCATGGAACACCTATTTTCGTTTTCTTTTTTATAACCTGTAATCTTGATTTTGTTGTGTAAACTGCACCTCAGTTTTAGTGCATGGGTTTCAGAATTTACTGTTTTCCTATGAAATGTGTTTGGGAAATCTGGGGAGGGATTCACAATTCATTGCTGAGGGAATAGTGCTGTGCTTCTCTTCCACCTTGCGCCAGAATCAGCATTGTCGGTGATGAGAGTAATAGCCCCAGTTGACTTTTAAGTCTCTTCTTGACTGCCTGAGTTCTTTTCATCCAGGATACCTTGTGAGTTGTCACAGAGAGGCTTATAATATTATCCAGAGTGTTTTATGTTCATCTGTAAGTCTGATACTGTGGGTACTGTATTTCACTTATTATTTGAGCTACAAAATGGGATGATGCAAATATTCTGAACTGTCAGCCTAGGACTGCGGAAAACCACAGGTGGAGATAGCTGAGAGTAAAATGCCTGAAGGGGTTGTGGAGGAGTGAGAGGCTGCTGGGAAGGAGGGACAGACAGAGTTTGGAAGAACCAAGTTTTAGAGGATCAGTGGCTCCAGGAAGCCTATTAACTTATGTTAATGTCATTTGCCCATGTGTATAACCTGATTTGTGAACCAGATTCTTTCCAACTAACTCCCAGGTGATATATGTGAACAAATGGCATTATTAATAATGCAGTTAAGTTTCATAACTTGTGTTCTTTTTTCTTCTTCTTTTTTTTCTTGATTTACTATATAGTCTAATTGAAATGAGACTTTGGGAGAGATTTACCCAAGTCACAAAGCACAGTGCCTTGCAAGTAGCCTCCCCATCCCTTCAAGCTCCCTAAACAGTGCGGGGATGGTCCTTCTAGAGGTTTGTTGTACATGAAATATAGACTTTATAAAATCCAAGGAAGAGATTATAGAAACATCCCAAACACACACACCAAAACACTTCAGAATGAAGGGCACTAAATACTTTTCTTCTTCTACATTTTCTTTGTCTGTTCCAGTACAATTGTCTGGTCTGTAAGAGAGAATCATTCACCTGTTTTACCCAGTGGCACAGTAGTACTTGATCCCCAAGAGCTTTCCTACAGGGCTGTAGGAAAGACAGGTATTCAGTTGCTGGATTTAGATTTCCCAGTTGCACAGTTCTCCAGTGTACGGATGGGAAGTGCTGAGAACGGTGTCACATCTTTGTTACCTCTCTTTAGAGAGGCACCAAGGACTGCAGGTACAAGGAAAGTGCCTTCTCACCGTACAAGGCGGTCACCCTAGGATGAGATATAGGATCTTGAGCAGACTGCTGTGTAGAACCAGAACAGACTTCAATTGTTGCATCAAACACTGAATTTTAGGATTAATTCTGACTATAGCTTCCAAACCTCAGAAAAATGTGTTGAATAGTATCTGTCCTGCAGGTTCATCAACACAGAACCAATTTCCAAGAATACTCTCTGCAGAAATATTTTTTCCCTTTCTATCATTTTAAAATGAAGCAGTCGAACTACAGCAGGTTGCATAGCATGAGGCACCTTGTGCATGAAAAATTACACTATTATGAATGTTTGGATTAGTTTATATGATTGACTGATCATCCTTAAGTACTTCATAATGCAACCATTCAGCAAATTAAGCTGATGTAATGTATCCTTATCAACAAGTAATTTCCTATATGTTTGTTTGCAGTGTTCTCTAGCAGCTGCATCAAGTTTGTTAATAAAATATGGTGAGTAGATCATGATTCCCCTCACTTTTCATTTCATAGGTTGGTGAGACCAGATGCAAAAAAGTTTGCACTTCGAAATCTGATCTGAGATCCAATGATTTCAGCATCGTTGGAAGTTTGCCAAGGGATTTTGAATTATCGAATTATGACTGTTATGGGAAGCCCATTGAAGTCAACAATGGGCTCGGGAAATCTCAAGCCAAGAACAACAAGAAGCCTCCTCCTCCCAAGCCTGTTATTCCATCAGCAGCAAAGAGAATCGATCTTTATGCAAGAGCACTGTTCCCTTTTTGCTTCTTGTTCTTCAATGTCATATACTGGTCCATATATTTATGATAAATCTTTTATTTATTTTTTTCATATGTGTAAAATATATCCCATTTCATTACCCCTTCCCAGTCATGAAGGCCACTGTGTGAAATTATTTGCATTTGCAAAGCAATATGTTGCATTTTGATGCCATGCGATTGTACTGAATATATGGCATCTGAAATTTGAATGAAAGCATGACACTGCAATGTCTGTTCTCTGACCAACGTTGTATATAAATGTACAGCATCCATCCTGCTTCAGGAATATATATGAAGGACAATGCATACTACATTATAAAGCTGAATAACGCTCTTCAGTTATAGTAACATGCAGAGATTTAAAGTGTTTCTGACAATGAAACTGATGTGCACGTTGAGTATAATTAAAATCAGTATTCTAGTATATGTAGTATTTAACAGCTTTTCTGCTGACTTCCAGAGAAAAACAAAACAAAACAAACAAACCTCTTGTTCTTGTATGATTTTAGATGGCACTGTTGAAGAAAAAGCTAACGTAATTCATTATTTAGACTTTGTTAAGTGAAGGCAGCATTGAATAAGCTGATCTTGTCTATGTGGAAAAATAAAGATCAGTGAATTATTAATTTTGTAAAATCAGCTCATTTAGGAAAATACCCAACACTTGTGTCCATCAAGCAGGCACACTTAAGTGTGTGATAATATGCTGACAATAAAACATTGGGCTAAATTTTGACTGCTGTTTCCTTAGGCACAAACTAGATACAATATGTCAAAACCGAACAGGCCACTTTCTGGATTAAAGGTATCAGGAGTTTTGGAGAGACATCACCAGATGCAGTTCAGTGTCAGGTTATGTTATCCTTTCTTATGAGAGTCTGTCCTCTGGCTCATCTTCTGTAGGGTCTGGCAAGCCCACACTATTTAAGTCACAATTTCTTTGTTGTTGCTTTGTATACATCTTACTCATTTTGTTTTGCTTATTCCCTTGAAATCTTTCAGCTTAAACAAACCAGTTTTTGTCAAAAAGAAATCTCATTTTTACCACTAGTTGTACTTGTTTGCCTGTTGTAGCACAGATGACCAAGGCTAACACCTTGCCACCAGTAGAAGTGAAGACATGTCCAAAGGTCTAAGGGGCTAAGACTCATAAATATACCATGAGCCCTTGTGCCTATGTGTTAATTAGTGGCTGCCTTCACCAATTCATTGCTTTGGCTGCTGTTTTGGGAGAATAAGGTCCTGACAGGAGACCGCTCTCCATTTTCCAGAGGAAACCCTATGACATGGAGGCTACGTATTCATGATCTCCTCGGGGTGAGTAGGGCAGGACCTGTGGTCTCCTGTGGGTGCCAGGGTACATCCCTTCATAAGGGCAAGTCACGAGGTGAAACAAAGCCAAAAGAGAGCTGCTTGCATGTAGGCGTCCAAGCAGCGCGTGTTCCCTGGGAACGTGTAGAAATCAGCCCTTGGGAGCATGCCGTAGAGAAGCATGTCTCCGCTTGTAAAGCTGGGTCACCACAGTTAGTTAAAATATGACAATAAGACAGTTCTCACTAACTTGGTAGTTCACAAAAGGAATTACAGATTATTGGCTCCTCATAGGCTAGAAAGAGACTGAATTGAATATGTGGAAACCTTCTATAGCGTGGAAACAGACACAATTAGATTAGATATCAGGAAGAAGTTCTTCCCGGAGAGGGTGGTGAGGCACAGGAAGGGGTTGCCCAGAGAAGCTGTGGATGCCCCATCCCTGGAAGTGTTCAAGGCCAGGCTGGATGAGGCTTGGAGCAACCTGGTCTAGTGGAAGGTGTCCCTGCCCATGGCAGGGGGGTTGGAACTAGATGATCTTTCAGATCCCTTCCAACCCAAACCATTCTGTGATTTTAGGAGTTCTAGGTCATCCAGGATGTGTTGGGCCAATGCAGGCCACAAGGCGACTGTCAGATCACTTGGGTATTGCTCAGCACATGGAAGTTGTCCATGTACATTCAGCCTGCACAATCAGAAGATCAAAAGAGGGAATATAAAAAAAAGCAAAGCCCTCCATGCTGGCTTCGCTGGGCATCTGGCCGACCTGCACACACCCAAGGGTTTGTCCTAACCACTGGCACTTAGTGATCAACAGCCTGGCTGCTGCAATTCAAGTTTGGGTTGAAAAGATCTGCTCCTCAGAATGTGGTCACGTGTTTTCCACCATTTCCTGGCCCCATTCTCATGGAGATTTCAGGGACCTGCTTTACCAGGTGGCCACAGCTTCTCCTTTGGATTTCCTTCTGATCCAAGGAAATGGAAGGGAAATCCCAGACGTTACTGAACGATGTTGAAACAGCGTGGGGGGAAATTATATCTTTAAGGTCTAGTTCAAAGTTTCGATATTTCTGTCTGTTGAAAGTATTTACAGAATTGTCAGAAACTCTAAGAAGCAATAAGGATAAGTCAAAGAGAGGAAGGAAGGGAGGGGTAATTTTTTTATGTACAATCAGAGTGCTATATTTATAGACATTTATTCTCATACTTGTATTTTTTCTTACGGTACTGGAAGGCAAGAAAATAATTACCCTGTGTTGAAAATTATATGAATTTTGGAAGATAATTTTCTTGTTAGAACTCTTATGAAATGATTTATCTGTAATTAATGTCCACATTCTATCTGTATAATCTCAATTATAGATTTTATTGTTAAATTAATCTTTGTTCCTTCTTGCTTTCCTGCTTACTTGACAGCTTTTGTGTTTTATCATAAAACATTTAATCAATAATACACTGTAATTGCTTTCCAACTCACACAAAAGGAAGAAAAAGAATGTATATTGTTAAGGTAAAGGCTTTTAGTTTATTACAGCACAAAAACTAGGGATAGAAGCAAAGTTTAACGGCAAATTTGAAACAAAATTTAAAATAAAACATTATCAGCTATAAAGTATTAATTTTCTTTTTACTTACACTAGATAATATTGCAGTATTTATATTACCTCGAAATATATTAAGTTGTCCTACTGAGCAGTAATAATTGATTTATTTTATTTTTCTTCTTTACACTAAAGGTCATTGAGAGTTTTGCATACCATATCGCATTATGGTCCTCCAGCACCCTCTAGTTGTAAAATTCTGCCTGTTGACTCATTTCCAGAAGAAGGTGCAAATATAAAACTGTATTAGCAGTATAGGATGTTACTTGATATTGATAATATGAAGGGAAAAAAATATTAATAAAATGAAAAGAAATGGACATAAAATCAATGGACAGCTATTGGAACTTGCGAGGCAGTATGAATATAAAATTGTAGAAATTAAGACATTCACGTAGTAGCTAAGGTGAGGCTCATGAATCACACGTTAGTAACTAGATTAACTAGTCATGATGTCTGAACAAACTGCAATACAGCAAAATCTGTTTTTGAGGGAGAGACCATCTGTGTTTCAGCTGACATTTACTTTAAGTTCTACTATTGGCTGGTAGGAGAGTTACAAATTTTTTTTTCTACTCTTAAAAAATACTTGGTATTTTCTTGGCTCTTAAGCATCATGGTGTAGCATCCAAATAGTCCATTCCTTTCTTTCACAGTGTTATGGCCCTTTAGATATCTATTTCCAGATTTTAGAACACATTCAAACACTGCATCAGGAATTTCCATGGAGATTAATTAATCCATTGCTTAACTGCATCCACAAATTTAAGCTATTCAATGAGCCAAGATGTAACTTGAAAAGTATAACAGCTGCTCTGCCCTAATTCCCTGTTAGGATGTGTGAAATGTACTGTGTGGAGTAATCCACACCTTACTTTCTCATGCTGGTTTGAGTCGTATTTGACACTCGATTTTAGGAGCAGCTCTGTGGTGTTTCTTGGCACCTCCTCTTTTTTTCAGTCTAACGTTAATTCTAGCTGAGGTGATGTATGTGAGCGGCCTGTCTTTGGGGGGAGGAAGGGAGTTTATTTCTGTAAGCACAGTGTACAGAAGATAGACCACTTGGAAGCATTGCCAAGCAGCTTTTGTTCTTCACAGACTTCAAATTAAGTTGGACTTGGGAACAGGAAATGTGTGGGAAAAGGGAGAGCATCCTCAGTGCCCTATTACCCACTAAAGAGAAAGCAGTAACACTGCCTGCTGGGGTCATTTCAGTGAGCACGACCCGGAGAGATTGATCTGGCTGCATAATCATCTTGAAGGAAATGCACTTACAAGTAATCTTTATTTCAAAATGTTTCACTCTGAAGAGAGAGAGTAATTTACTTAAGCAGTCTGTTGTAGCTGCTAAGGTAATCTATTAAGAAACATTATAATACAGCAGAGACCATTGGTCTCTGCTTCAATTAAAGCAGTTTACCGTTATGGTTATTGGATGACTTGTGCTGAGGATGTTCATAGAATAGATAACAAAAAATTATTTATTTCCAAGGGAGTGCAACCTCAATAAATGCAATGTCATGTGATTTTTCAGGCTATCGAGATAGCTTAGTGCTGAAATGAGTACAAATGCGGAGTGTAGCAGATAAGGGAATGGTAGGACACCGTTACTTGATGGTTTGGTGTACTAATTCTAGGATTAGGGAAGATAATGTAAAAAGAAAAAAGAAATTCAGATACGGAGAGATTGAATAATAGTTTTGTTTGTGTCTACTATTCAATTTAATTGTGTCTAACAATTTAACTGCTCCATAGAGTAATAATATGCTATGTTACCTTTTTAAAATATGAATATAAAGAATTACTAAAAAAAACATAGAGTTCAGCTTATCTGTGGTGTCAGAAAGATACAGAAACTAGTTCTTTTCATCAGAAGCTCTACACTTGAATAAACAATGGAACATGCAGAAAACAAAATGCAGTTTTAAAGACATAAAATTCTCACCAATGTAGTTTTGTCTGTACCATTGTATCAAATAAATCACAATCAATCTGGGCTGCTTGCAGCACTCCCTTGCATTTTGACTTACTCAGGGAGGTTGCTGCCCCTCTACCTCCCAGCACCTGCCCTCATTCCATCAGTGGTAATAGTGTCAGCAGCCATTAAAAAAAAAATTATATGGCTATTTTGAAATCCTTCTGAAAACCCTCCATTGCCATGAATATGCCTACACTGCAGTCCCTAAAATGTCTGAAGCTAATGCAGGCTTATCCAAATTAGCTTTAAACTAGCTGACTTGGGGAGGGCTGGCAACGTAGCCATGGTAACGGCGACCTCCGGCTGGGAAGCCTACCTGCTGGTGTAGGAAATGAAAAAATATACTTTGGTGTTAACCCCCACAAAGCTTTATGCTGCTTTGGCTGTTACTCTCAAACAGTTGGTTTAAAGTTAGCTCGTGTGGGTGTTTATCAGCCTGTGTCTGCGAAATGTAGATGTACGCTGTATGACGCACTGTGTGCTGGAACTGAATTATTTTCTCCCACTGGTTATGTGAAAGATGCCACTGTAAAATGTTCTCTCTATGGCTCTTGATGACATACAGGATTTCTGCCATATTCAGTTTTGTGTAGTGACAAGACTCTTCACCTTTAGACTCAAAAACGAAACCCATTTTCCCAAACCAGTACACTTGTAAAAGAATGAGCTGGATTCACCCACCTGAGCATGAGTGAGGTTGTCTGCTGAGTCTAGGTCATAAGACTATCAGTTTCACACATTAAAAGACCCATTCTGTTTCAAGTCCCTAACTCTGATAGTGGTTATTGGATCATAACCTTTTAAATGAATAATGAGAGTAAAGAGACTAGGGAGACTATCGAGACTATGTCTACAAAAGTATTTTTTGGTTTCTGGGCTGTCCGTGGCGGTTTGGGTGGGGACACTGATTGCTCTCCAGCATGGTGTTTCTCAACCATCGGTGCCTATTAGGGTTCTGGAGAACAGTGTTGACTGACTCCCTCCAAACAGGGAAGGTATTTGAGGGGCCTTCAAGCTCATTAGTCAACTTTTCTTTGAAGTATTGAGGAAAATCTAAAGCCTGCCTGGCACCATAAGTTGTCACGCAGAGACAGCAGGTACATTAAGCACATATCTTTTAGTACAAGAAAATTAACTGTCTTTCCCCTTTTTCCCTGAAAGTATGGTTTACAGTGACGGAAAACCACCAGTAAGGCAGTGTGGGTTACTGAGAGTTTCTAACCCACCAGGCAGTTGCTTAAGCCACATATCGTGCTTTGAAAGGAAGAAGTATGGGGACTGTGGAGTAGAAAGGATAAGGTTTTGGATAACTGTTCTCCACCTGGTGAGTTCTTCAGGCTGTGGCAGTGGATAGTGTGATTTTTTTTTCATATGTATCTGTGTACATCTGTTTCTTTCGATGAATATCCACAGTGGGAATAATTTTTCACTTGAGGAAGCAAACTCAAGAGCTTTCTGGGCACAAAAAACCCTCCTCAGTATAGCAGGTCAAGTTGCTGTACCACTGCCCCCTGCAGAAATCTTTCAGTGAAGAAGAATCCTTCTCTAACACCATAAATTGCAAGCAAAATCCCTGCGGAAACTGTGACCGATGCTGAGAGCAAAAGCTGTGTGTAGGCAGCCCCTGTGTTTCCATGTTCCCTCGCTGTAGCATGCATCATGATAATCAATAGCACTGTTTAGCTTTTCTGTTCTGCAAAGCACTCCTTTTATCAAGACTGAGTTATTTCCTCGGCAATGCGCTTCGGCTAGCCTACCTTTCATCTCGCAGCAAAGATCGCGCCTGCGACTGACGGAGTTCGTGAAAGCAAAACAGGGCTGATGTTCAAAAACAGACGAACGGCAATATATGAGGAGACCTGGGACTCCCTTTCTTCTCAAATTTTAACTCTGCCTGTTCTATCCCATTTATGTCCCTATAACTCAGAATATTGTGTTATTTGGATAACACCTCACGACATGCATTGATTTTTTTTAAAGTGTATCAAATAATGAATTTCTTGTCAAAAGCAGAATATGAAAAAAAAAGTCATTCTGTTGATTTTCTCTGTTAACCTTAGAACTTGCATTTGACCCAGAGGCTAGGGAAATAACATTTCTCAGTGTTTAATAAGCCTTACATTGTCATAACAGATTTATCAGTGTCTCAGGCAGGCTCGTTCTTTCAGATTAATTTGTTTGTTTCTTTGACTCCCAAAGGCCAGCTCGTTGGAAAACATTAATTTGAAGACTGGCTATTTCAAAGGCATAATACTGACAGGAACTAACTGTAAAGACTAATGGTTTTGACCAATACCATTCCAGCATTGGTTTCTGCTTTTGACAAAGCCTATCTTGCTACCTGCTCCCGCTTCTGACAAATCCTGTTTAGCCTCAGCCTACTGGAGGGTGTAAAATCTTCATAGGCTTTTTAAAATATCTGTCTGATTGTGTCAGCTTCTGAGTCAGCTCTGCTTCCATTCCCCTCCTGGATGTGCTTCAGGATCAGGCTATTATGGAAACAATCTTCTTTATTCGAGCAAACACAAACGATATACCACATCCACCGTGAGCTATAATCTCCTTCGTGGAATTAAACTTTAGTCTTTATTTATTAATTCATCGTATTTTCCAGTTGGTTATTTCCCCGAGGTGAAAACTTCTTAAAATAATAAATCTCTTAAATGAATAGACAAATGTGCGTAACAGCAGGAGAGGATCGTGTTGTCCCTGCTTGCTTTCTCTGGATGTAAACGCATGGACAATGACAAGTCCTCCTCCCAGCGCAGGACCTGCCCTATACAGCTGCCTTTGGTGCAAGCCAGGCAACGGAAAACAGCCAGGTTTCCCAAACCCTGCGCCTCTGCAATAACCTGTTCATCTCATTCTCCACTTGATGAATTTTCTTGCAACAGAGAGGCACTTTTTTTAGACCAATAGCAACAACGACACCATAGTAATAATCCCAGACATTGTGGTTTCATGGGAGGATTTTACACCAGTACTGTAGAATATAGAATATTGTGAATTTCACCATGGGAGATTTTAAACAGAAAATGTGTATCCAAGTTGGCAGCACTTTGTTACACATAAGCATGGCTTTATTGCTTTATTTATCGTATGCTTCCATATTGTTCCCATTTCAGGAACAACATCTTAAAATGGGAATTTTTCTGAATATATGAACTGTTAAAGCTTATTGTGGTTTATCCTATTTTTTTCCCACAGGGATATAAGAAAGAGATCGTGTCTTTTGCAATACAGGGCTCTTGCATCAAGTTTACTAGTCTCTGTGAAGAAAGTCTTGATGAAATTAAATAGGTGGAAAAAAATTTCATGGAGTGTGCAAATGAAACAGCCAGGAATAAATCCATTTATGCAAGACTCATGCTGAGAGTCTGATGAGCTTTGACAATTGGAATAAATTATTTTGGCTGAAAGGAGATTCCAGCCTTAAAAGACAGGACAACGTGAATCTTTCAACAGTTTTCATTTCTCGGCTGAAAAGAAAAATATAGCTTTGTAGAAAAGACCAGGTAGTCTTGTCCATGCTGACCTCAGATCTGCACCTCACCAGCATGCTCTCCTGTAGTGTGGTCTTTCTGCCAGTTCATGCAAAAAATCGATGAAATTATTTCTTCTCTGACCGAGCAGTGAAATGACTGCTGTTAGCTGGCTGGTGCAGGGTGCCTGACTGAAGGCAGGGCTTCATGTGCAGCAGAAGTTTGAACATCGCATGTAAGTAGCTGGGTGCAGTACCCAGCAACAAAAAAGAGCCCTGTGTCCCTTCCCCAGATCTCCTGTGCAAGTTTGGCATACTATTTCCTCTCTTTTCTTATGTTCTGCATCAAATGATAGATGGTAAGAACACTACTTTCCTAAGTAAGTACTTTCCTGATGCCAAGAACCTTTTGTTTAGATCAGATGTGGCTGGGATGAAGAACAATCTGTATGTCGTACACTGTCTTACAGCTCTACTGTAATGCACGCAAATAATAACAATTATTTCAGTCATTGTTAATAATCGATTCTGTGTGGTATACAGCACTGATACCTGTATTTGTCTTCACCCTATCTCAGCATTTCTGGCAGCAGTCTGGCTCTGATTTCAAGTGCCTGATATCCCCCCACACTTAGATTGACTTTACACTGAAGTTCTTTCTGATTTACTCTCAGAGGAGGATGAAACCCACTGCAGGTATACATTCTTCCCTTTAATATTATTACTTTCTGATCTCTAAAAAGGATTCTTAAAATAACTTCACAGTTCCTTCCTTGGATCCAAATTCCACAGAAGAATCTGCAGAAAAACAGGAAGAAGTTGTATATTTTAAAACAGTACTTTTATTAATTTGTAGTTTAATGTACATATGCATACACACCCATATTTAATATAATGTCATTCTTAGGACTAAGCCTTCATGAAAACAGCTTGTCAGGATTTAATAACTTGCTAGTATTTCCCCCTTCCATTATTACTATTTTGTTCTGCAAGTATCGTCCCAGTACATCGACATCATACCATGTATTTTTTCAGTTCCTTGTAAAATAAATCATCCCCCGCCATGACACCGAATGAGCTACGTGGGCCCCAGGATATTAAATCACATGCTGGAGTAGCTCCTTCAATTGCAAGCTCAGAACAAATTTTGTCACATATAATGTAATCAATAAGTTCTATTTTTTTTAAAGAAAAACAGTGATTAATTGGTATCTCATTTTTTTTCTAGACTGTTAATATTAGTGATGCTATTTAATTATTCATATACTATGTTAATGACTAGTAAATGAATTCATAAAAGGGATGTTGAAAGGTGTGGATATATTTCCTGGGGTTTGTTTGCTGAGTCCTTGAGGTGGGAAGCTCACATTAGGCGACAGAGCCTCTCATTTGTAGGACAGTAATCCAACAGCAGCGTAGATGTAATCACCTGGGGGCTGCTTTATATACAGAACATTAAAAGTGAGTGCCACACATCTGTCTGTCTCGCGGATTGCTTACTGCCTTCTCCAGGGTGGAGCGGGAGCCCAGCACTGCTCTTGTCAGGAAGCAGGGTTTCCTTTCATGGTTGACATTCAAAAGCAAAAGGTTGCAGGAGCCCATGAAGGGTAGTATTTTCAATCTGTTTAGCTTCACTGTCATTTCATGGCATGTTACTCTAAATGATTATCCATATGTATCACACAATCGTTTGTCAATAACACCAAATTGTCTGTTCTTCTAATGAGGCACTGCATTGAGATGAGTTATAATTAATGAAATTATAAAATAATCAGATGATGAATGGAGAAAATTCCACTCCAAAGCATGACATTTATACTACAGCCATTTTTTTATGCGCAGCGGCGCAATAGCTGCGAAGAAGTCGTATTACATTCTGCTATCTTCTTCAACAGTAGTGCTCAGAGTGCTTATGAGATTTGTGATTTTCCCTAACTGCCTCAAACAACTGAACTATTCTGGCTGTAAAGAAAATCTGAACTATTCCTACGATGCTGGTATGAAAACATCAGTAAGAACAACATGATTCTGGATACACTTTTGAGGTTAGATGTGTCTGATCGCTTCAGATTTCCTGTGTTTTTTCTAAAGGAGATCTTGTGTGTTTTGAGTAAGATCATTTCATTGTCTTTAACATCTATTTGCTATCGCTGACCAACCTATAAAATTAAGATCCTGTTTTGTTAGTGCTATGAAATCACAGGGAGACCAGCAGAATACAGGCAAGCATTGGTGAGGGTTCTCCTCCAGAAAATGCCTTTCAGTATTCGTATTTACTTCAGATACTGTCAGTGAAGACTTTTTATAGTTTTAGTTCTTGAAAGTGAGTTCAAAATTCACATGTTGAAAGTGAGATCACACTAGCAGATGCATTTGATTTAACAGAAAAGCATAAATGCTGTATTTACAGTAGCTACAGCTGGTAGTGACAGGTTGGGGACGAGCAGGATTTGGGAGAGAGGATGGATCCCTGTACAAATTCACCTGTTGTCAGTCCGCATAATACTAGCTGTGGCGTAAATCCGTTCTCTGTCCGCAGGTTGTTTTTCTCTGTTGTGGGTTTAGACTCAGGATAGGGATGTTTCTAAGTTCAAGGTTAGGTGGCTGCTTTGTACTCTTCAGTACCGTCTTTGGACTGCCCTTGAAATCCCATCAGCTTGTCTCTTTCCGCCCTTGATGTGTTGTGCTGCGTGTGTTGAGGTGTAATGAAAGGAAACCATAGGTTTAAAATCGTTCTGTACGCAGCTGCCAGCGCACATCATCTCTGTGCACATGTCTTAGTGGGGCAATGCAATTAGCAGGGAATGAGGTAAGTCTCAGGCTAAATGGCAACTACATAGACTCTAATAATGGCTAGAAGTTAATCTGTTACAACTTTCCATTGTAACACAGAAGTTTCAGTAAAGGCAAGCAGCATCATTTAGGTTGTCTTTAATGCCACAGATGATATATGCAGAAATTTTTCTAGTATAAGGTCTGAAATTAAAGCCTATATTTAAAGCAATTATGCAATTAAAATAATGTTATTTTCTGCCTATTTACTATGATGTAGATGTATTTCTTGTCCGACGTATGTAATTAAGTGCCTCATAAGAATTGTTTCTATTTTCTTACATTTTTGGTTTCTTGTTTTTCCTTCTATAAAAGCTTGCCGTTAACACCACGCTTTATCACAACTAATCTCTGGCAAGATATGCCTATGCAGAGGTGAAAGTAAAGATATCTCTTATCTGTGCTGCTGTGAACTAGTTCTGGGACTGAACCACTGAAGTGGTTTTTCAGAACTAAAAATAAACTTCTGGTGAGCACAACTCTGTAGATTTCCATGATAACTCGAGTGAGCTCTTTCTTGACAAGATGATTTTCTCCAAGTAAAAATTATTGATGCCAAACAAGTAAATGGTGAACCTAAATAATATTTCTCTTGCTGAAAGATCGTGATGATAATGGTAAGAGGGCTGATGTTTCAGATCACAAGGCCTTTTAATCTTACATCCTATTTTTGATGTGATTTTTCAGACAGTAGTGTAAAATATCTGCGTGGGTACTTGAACAACAACAGAACAAGAAATAACTTTATATCTTCTATGGTATTTTGGATACTTTCTGAAGAAAGGAATTATTATTTTGTCTCATGTAATTCTATTTATTCCTCCATCTTAATTTATGTTTAATGTTTCTAAGTGCTTGAGCTCTATAGTATGATTTCTGCAACAGCACAATTTGTCTCTTACTTATTTGTGTCATAAAATACGTTATTTTAATATTTTCTCAAGTGTTCTTTTATGATTGATATAACTTTTATATTATGTTTTATGAAAAACAAAACAGGGTACGTTTCATTGATTGGTGTTTAATCTCTTACTCACTGTAGCTTAAATTTCCCTTTATTTTCCTAGTGACAGAAGCCCTGACAAAATTACAAAACTATAAAAGTTATCTAAATGAAATTCACGATAATAACACAACCATTTTTTAAACTAAATCTATAACATGAACATCTCTCTTTTCAATAGAAGGGTTGAGGGTCTATTTTTTTTTTCCTTTTTAAAATTAAACAATTAAATAATTAAAGAAAATAACAAAAAAGGCAGCTTTACACAATTAGCTTATAAATGTGAACCTATGACCTAATTCTCAGCTACCTGTGGATACATGAAATCATATTATTTGGTCATTTCAGTGTGAAGTGGTTATGACTGTAACCAGAGGTGTTGGTATAAAGGGAAACTGATGCCCATGTCCCTTCTGATACTTCTGTTAGGTTCAAGAGAAGGTTTCATTTACTCCCTTGGTGACCGCAGTGAATTCCGTTCTACTTTACCGTGGAGGGAGCACAAAACAGACTGCTACCATCATACATCTCACCATGTTGACAGCTAGCCAAATTGCCTGTGCTCTACTGAGCAGCCTGGAACTGGGCATTCCAGCCCCAAGGGACAGAGGTGACACACTGCCCTTTCCCCCTGCCTGGGTTGGCTCCCGATCAGTTTGGTCTCCTGACCAAAAGCAGGGTTAACGCCAGCGTTGTCATTGCAGCTTTCCTGCTTGCTCAGGGCTCTTGGCCTCAAAGCCTTATGCACAGGATGTTGAGATCGTACAGATACTGTTTTGGATAAGAATTTAAGTAGGAGAAATTCACTCCTGCATGGTGGAATATTAAGAGAGGCTCTTTAACTTAGGTTAAGGAGTCTAGCGTACCAGTTAGGGATTCGTTAGTTCTGTGCTGGAAAGCATCTTTGCAAAGCTTATGTGAATGCTACCCTGAATGCTGCGTGAGGTCATAAAACACATTGCAGTATTGACTAGCAGTGCAGTACCGCTGTCAGAACTTCCGTTCTCTATAGGAGTTCAGTGCTTATGAACTAATTTTACTTTGTTGGGGTACAAAAAAAATCAAGTCACTGATGCTCTTTGACCTTGTCAAGATAACAGATTTGCAACAGGTTCAAATATGGAAAAGGTCAGCTGATTTCTCCAGGTTTCTAAGTTAGGTGGAGGAGGCTTATATTTTATGGATAGTTTTTATGAATGAAACACTAAACCAAAAATGTGCCCCCTCCATGCTGTGAATTCTTGTTACATGGTCTGTTTCCCAGGGGCTAGTATTTGTCCAGTATCTTTGCTCAAAATACTATCTCAACTCACTCACTACAATGACAGAAACAACTTCACACTATTCACAAAGTGAAGTGCAGCCATAAGGAATGTTTGAGCAACCGTACACAAAGGTTTTATGATGATTGGCACATATCAGCCTTGGGTTTCAATCTGTCTGAAACTTGTGGATCCGGAGCTGCTCCTCAGTGTCATCTCTTGGGATTCTGAAGATGTGAGATCACCTCATGGTGCAATAATTGCTGAGGGAAAAAACTCCTGGTTTTGGGGTAATTGCCTTTGCTGTACAGAAAGAAGGCCCAAGTCACAAGAGAGTAGAAATCAGAGAGTGAGTAATAACAAAAGTGCACCCCAGATATGTCAACAGAGACAGGACTATAATATTCTTTTCAGCTTGTATTTGCCTTTTAACATTTTAACGTTGTTTATAAATGCAGGGAACTGAGGTGGAGAGGCGATTTGACAAGTCCCATACCTCAGCAGAGTACAGTCCACTAGTATATGAAATCGGATGTCTTCATCATCTCCAAAGCACTTTTTGCTATGAATAACAAGTAATACATTTCTCACAGGTGACAGAAAAGATTCAGGGCTAAAGAGGAATTCCAATGATTAAGAACTGACCTGAAAAATGGGTGTAGGGTTCATATTTCAGACATAGACGTCGGCAAGGAAAAAGGAATAAGAACATGATGAGAATGAAAAACAACGCTGGAGTCAAGGCTGGCATTGCTTGTGGAACAGATGGAAGAGGTGGCAGATGAAAAGAGAGAGGATCAAGGCTGGCTGTTACAGTCTAAAGCAAAAAACCAATGCATTTGAATTAGCTGTGCTCTGCAAGGGGAGTGGGGATGGTAAAATCAAAATAACAGGAGAGAAAAAGATCCTGATGGAGATGCTTTGGAAAACCAGGTAGAAATCAGGCAAAGAAGGAGACAGCAAGGAAGAAGAGAGGTAGCAGGTAGGCAGGAAAAAATTAGAACAGGTGTTAGAACTGTATTCCTTGGGAGACAGACAAGGCAATGGAAGATTTTTTAATACTGTTGGAAGAAAAGGGAAGGTATTGCCAGACAAGAATCATGGATTTAGCATACATAGACTAATCTGAGAGTGTTCCTTTTATTTTTTATATTTTTTTTCCCAGAGCTTTACTAATGGAATTTTGCTATAATCTCAATAGAAAAAAATGAAGTAATCTATAGCAGATTTTCCATGCCCACAGACAGTTCAGCATATACCTACATGATTTTATTGGCAAAATAAATATAACACTTCTTGCAAATACCAAGAATTCAAGTAGCTCAGATAAATATAGTAAATCCCAATTCACTATAAATTTCTCATGTTGTTAGCTAAGCTAGTACCTGCCACAGCTACTTTACAGCAAAAGAAACCTAAAGTTGTATGATTATCACTAATTATTTTACCTTAGTTATACCACAGGGAAGTAATGTTGGGGTTTTTTTCACCATCAGAATCACGTAATAGAAGGTAGCATGAGCTATTCCTTAGGGCATATCATCCCCACGTATATGAACTGTTAGTGGGAACAGGACGTGTTTGCCAATCAGAAGAGGAAGCAGAACGAGCATGGGAGATCAGAATGTACTTTTTATGTTCAAAAAGTCTCTTGAGATCCAGAATGAACATATGGGACTAAACAGTTTAAGAAAGGTTTGGAACTTGAAACAATCATTTTTATTCCCTCTTTATTTACATTTATTGGTATTTGCATCCTACAAAATCTACTTATTTTAAGATCTTTTTCTAACAAAAACAATGTGATTATAAAGCCCAAATACTGATGGCATATAAGGCCAGAAAGGACCACCCTAACTATTCAGTCTGAGCTCTTGCCAAGGGCTTTCTCAGAATTTTTTTTCAACAAGGATTTTTAGAAAAGAACCTGTTTTTAACTGAGCATTTTCCAGGGCTGTGGAATTAACTACAGTGCTCAGCATGTGCTTGACATGATCAATGACACATTGCTAAACCAGCAAAACAAAAGATAAACTTTATTTCTAATCTGAATATAATTAATATCAGCATTCAGATACTGGGGGTTTTACTGCATCCATCACCTCAAATGCTTTGTATTATCAAAGTTACTTTCCTGTACTCCATGTCATCAAGCCATTCCTGAACTATCTTTTTTATAAGTATATGGAGTGATTGCTAAATGTTTCTGAGCGCAAGGCAAAAGTTTCCAGTTGTTCACTCATTTCCATGTTTCTTTCCTTGTTCCCTGCGCTCTTGCTGAAACATACAAACATTTGGTTTATTTGCAGCCACTGTCTCAACCATGATTGTGCCAGGATGAATCGCTGATGAAACGTATTCCTGATAAACTTATATAAATTTCTGATTAGCATATATATTAGACCTTTTCAACTTCCTCAATTTCTACCTTACGTTCAGTATGTCGTCCATTAAACCTATTAAATAAAAAAAAATGGTCATGATCGAATCCTGCATTCTTTGCAGTAAGTAGAAAATCTCTCCTGGACTTGTGTGGAATCTTGATTAAGCACTTGGACTTTTTTAAGAGTTTGATTTTTTTTTTTTAAATTTGATATCTGACATTCTGTCATCTGTCATTGTTTTCATTACGATTGCACTGCTATGTTCTTTTCAACAAGTGATTGATGCTTATTATTAACAGCCCCCCTGTTGATGCTTTGCTCTGATTCTGAACTAATGCATTTTTATGTGATCTTATATGAATGCATATAGGAATATAATCTTCTGAGTTTGAGATTACAATCCTTACTTATCTCTTGCTCAATTCTTTTCCTTTTCTTGTGCAGAAAGTATTGAATATGATACCCACTAATGTAGTCTGATTTTCTTATGCACAGGGTTAATGAGTGTCTGTTCTTAGTACACGGTCATAAATTACTATCACCTATAAACTTCTTTTTTCTTCTTTGCCTGCTTGCATCTTTTCGATTACCACAGGACTGTTATAAAAAATAGAGAGTTGAAGAGGTCCTTATTTTATTATCAGCATTTTCCCCTGTTATTAAATTCCAATTGAACTGTTTTCTTGCTGATTCACTAGGCCATGCTGCTGTTTTTTACTTACTCATCTGAGCTGAAATAATTTATTTTTCTGTGGCACACCAATGGTAAAATATGGCCACATAATTTGACATTTTTTCTATGTGTTCTGACATGATGATAAAGATCTGGAATATTACATGCACATCCATACACACATGCGGACACATTGTACATGGTGTATAGCTGTACGTACTCACATTACTGTA
Source organism: Eurypyga helias (assembly GCF_000690775.1). Classification (NCBI taxonomy): domain Eukaryota; kingdom Metazoa; phylum Chordata; class Aves; order Eurypygiformes; family Eurypygidae; genus Eurypyga; species Eurypyga helias. The sequence goes on from NW_010254613.1 coordinate 64,633, forward strand.
ATGGAAAAATATGCATTAGAAAATCAACAGCCAGGGCAGTATCAGTTGTGACCACCATGGAAGTTGTTATTAACTCACCACAAATATACACCACAAAATACAACCCCCCTAAGTGGTAATTGGTAATTACCTTCTTACTCGGGTCACTTTTATCTTACCTACCTGCTCTGCTGTGTTCCGTAGGCCTTTAACTCAAAAGGTGTAGTGAGGACACTGTCATGACAGAAAGTGAGTTCAGGACCTTCATCTATGAACAGCTTGACTCGGGTAAGGCTGCTCGTTGAGTAGTGCCCGTTACAATGGGATCCAAACTTAGGTCGGCATTTCTCCACAGTTCATTATAAACAATAAAAGAGCATTTTACTATCTAACCAGACAAAACCTGCATCACTGCGAATTATTCTTACTGTATCTGGCAAAGATCTTGTGGAATAGCACTGTTCTCCATGGCGCGCACACACACAAAACAAACAAAAAACCAACCCCAAAAAAAACCAACCAAGGAAAACAGCTTGGAGATTTAAATCCTTTCCATATTTTAGTTCATTTTGCAGCTGTAATGTATATTGGCAAAGAGGTTTTTTTCTTATATTAAAATACGACCTTCAAACTCAGATCTTTACTTCATTTTAACCTCATTTGATATAGATAAGGAGATTCTTCAGACCTGGGTGAAAAAAATTGTATGTTTATGATTTATCTGTGCAACTGGCAATATTACACTATTTTTTAAAAGTAAATGTCTGTATACCTATATGTCCAAGGCACAACAAAGACCACCTGAATTCAAGCTTCCCTCTGATATCTTAATCTGTCCATTGTCACAGTCAGACTGTTTGCTGCCTTCACAGAATTCAGCGGTGGGTTTTACCATGGAGCACAAAACTTGACTACTGGGAGGGACCAGGCTGGGGGATAGAGCAGGGCAGGGCTGTAGCAACTCTGCCATTCAACACAGATAACACGATAGGGTCTATAAGCTCATGATGTTAAAGCTTGTCCTCTATTTCACGCTCATCTCTTTTTGTCATGAGAGAAAGTTGATGGCACAAGTACAGACAGAATTTAGTACAGAATTTCCTGATGAAATGACTCAATGAAACCAAATTCACTGTGAATTACTGATGGATAAAGAGCCTCAAACAGCCTACTATGTACTTATATTGACATCTGAATATTTGAAGATTCAAGACCTTTCTTTATCTCTGGAAAGGAGAATGAAGACAATTTAATAATGGAAAAGAAAAAAAAAAGAAGGAAATGCAGTGCAAGATCGGTATCCATTCCTACATGGATATTCCTTGTCTTTATTAACAACAACAACAAAACCCCCCCAGCAAATGATCATTTAATCGCAAACTCATTGACAAAGTCACAGTATTGCTGCACTGCTTCTAAGGTGTGTGTGTGTGTGTGTGTGGTGTGTGTGGTGCATAGCAACAGACTTTGTGCCAAATTGGAAAATGTTACATTTAGCTCACAGTAAATATATAGCTGGACCGCATCTTGAAAAAAAAAACCAAACAAAACCCAAATTCCCATTATACATGAAAATGAAATATCTGGATAGGTTTAAACCTTCCTGTATATTAACTCTTCTGGTTTGATTGCAGTCAAAAAAAAAAAAAAAGCTGCAGTTAAAAATAGGCTTTTCAGGTGTACCTGGAAGGTGGCTACATCCAAACGTCATCCTAAGGAAGACTAGTGAAATAATAAAAAATTAAAAAGACTAAAAAACGTAGGCTGGTTGGGTGGTGGGTTTTTTTTTTTGCATGTCTGCTTTCCACCCAAGCCAACATCCCCTCTGTGCCAGATAGGGATCGGCGTGATGGATTCACACCTGGTGCGCCGGCCCGCGCGTCCAGGCCGGGGGAGGCGTTTGGGCTGAGGTCCCCGACTTCGGAGGCGCTTTCGGGGTGACAGGCGCGGGACGAAACACCCCCCCGAGGCAGCGGGGCCTGGCTGGGCCAGGGGGATCAGGCCTGGGGGGGTGG
>NW_010254614.1:0-4297 GCF_000690775.1 Eurypyga helias
GGATCTGCCAATCAGGCTGGCCCTGTCCAATCAAAAGTTTCACATACTGTAGAAGGATATAAAGTCCCTGTAGTGCACGTTAAAAATATGTTGGGAAAAACAGACTGGGTTATTCCTGCCTCAGGCAAAGGCAAACCCATCCGTGGGATTGCTTTCACTCAAGGGTCTGGATGCACTTGGTGGGTAATGAGAGAAGATGGGATGAGAGAAGATGGGAATGAGAGAAGAAGTCCAGTGTGTACCTCAAGGAGATTTGACTCTGGGTGAGAATAGCCAATTAATTAAATTGCATGATGGTCACTAATTGCTATATATAACCCTTCTTTGGATTTTTTGTTGTTGTGGTGGTGTTGTTGTTGTTATAGGAATTACTATAGCAGATGTGACCTAAACCTATGGAGGACAAGCCTTGCCAGAAGTGCAGCAGTGATCGGACCTGAGCTGGCTTTGGCGCCCAATGATCCCACAGAACATTCCACCTTTCCTGTCCTGAGTGACCACCACAATTGAAGGAACCCAACATCATAGACTAAATTAACTTAATAGATATTTTAATGGACATTTTGCGAAGATGATCCATAGACTAAGGGACTGATATTTGTTTACTCATTTGTTTGTGCCTTAGCTTGTTTGGTTAGTTCATTTGCTTGTTCATTTCACTCATTTGTTCATGTGTTAGCTCCTTCATTTTGTTTGTTCATTATTTGGTGGATCAGTTGTCTTTCTCAGTTGTGCTCTCACTTGTAGGGCTCGCTCAAACTCTGCTGTGATCTCTCTCTTAGGCTTGATAAGACCCTGCTGCAATAGCTCTCAGGCTCTCTGGCTCTGATTCACACTACCTGGGATCTGACTGTAGGTTGGCCAGCACATGGTGAGCTATTGTATCTTATGTTTTATTTTCTGCTGTTTTAATGACATGTTTTTTTCTTTAGGCCTTTTCTTGATCTAAGATGATTTAAACATCCATAACACAAGAAGCTTTACTGTCTTCTAAGTTCAAAACCCTCAGCCAGACAAGTGTCATGATCAGCATGAAAGCATGACAGCTTCCAACAGGAAAGGGAAAGCAGTGAAAACTCCTTTTTCGACCCACTAACCATCTCGCATAACAGAGTTCTTGACGTACTCAGTGCTTATGATTGGAACTATGTTTTCCATAGATCTCAATTTAGGATTCCCATGACTAACTAAAAAATGATATTTTTTTTCAATTACCTTTGCACTCAGACCTGACCTTAGCAGTGTAGACCAGGCAAGGAACTCTATCTCTTATTCTGGGGAAGGAAAGGACAAATGTGACAATTAATTTTGCAGTAGCTAACACATGGCAAAGTTCAGGTCAAGGTGATTTTTTAATCCAAATCTGATTTGCATGAGAATTTTATGACATGGGCTGTATCTTCACTACAGTCTGCCAGCATCAGTGAAGATGTAACAGAGATCTGGGCAGGAAAAGTCAAACTAAGAATACCATTAAACTGATATGCCTAAGAAGCTCTTGTTATGCTTCAGGTTTATTGCCAGTGAGAAACTGAATGAAAAACATGCTTAAACAACCTTAGAGTGATTCCTAAACACTCCACACAGTTTTGTCATTGCTTGCAGTTGATTTGGCTAGATAAGGGAAGCCTGTTTCGGTCCTTCTGTTTGTATTAACAGTAATATACTGATCATACAGCACAGTGAATACATTTTTTTTCTGAAAGGAATAATAGCTGCAGAATAATAACTGAAGAAGAAAAATAGTGTCAAAGACGAGGCAAGAATCTGTAAGTCCTGGAGGTTGTACTGGTCCTGCGGAACATGGGATTCTAGACTCCTCAAGTTGCTCCTAAAACCTTTTAAACTGAGGCCTTCCTGTTGTAGATCAGGTATCCTTAGAAATGGAGATAGAAACTCCCTGCCACCTCTTAAAAACAGTAGTATACTAATTAACCTGTCAAACATATATTGTATATAGTGTTCTATGGTTTGTTTCCTGAACCTATGCTGTACCCTAATCAAAATTTGTCCCCTGAACTAGCCTCAGGTGATTTTAATGTTAAAATTTACACCCTCTTATGAATTATGATTATGATAATGAAGAAAAACTCCCCAAAAAGTTTAGAAGATGAACATATGTAATTGTGTATAGTGGAGAAAACTATTTGAAAACCAGTTATTTTATTGTGATTTCTTCCTTGTTAATATTTTCTATAAAAGATCTCCTGTGTTTCTGAAAGGTGTGCTGGCTGTGTTAGATGCTTAGCACCCACTTCTGCAGGATCGAAACAATTACAAATATCTTTACTCAGTGTGTTGATTGCCTCTTCCACACTGGGTAGAAGAAGACAGATTTGGGACAACATCTCTGCTTTGGCATTTGTGCATTCTAGCTATTTTTCCACAGCTGACCAGACCTGAGGGGGGGAAGCAACTGCATCAATCAATATTTTTTTACACATATAAATACTCACCTTTTGTTCAATGTAAAAGACACATCAGCAGAAAAAGTGTGGGCTCAGAGAAGCACAGCCTTCTGTCTGGCCCACTCCAAATAATTTGAGTTACTCATTTGCCCAAGGAAACATAAGGACTTTTGTTCTTTAGTGGTCATTAAATCTCTGTGAAAAAAAAAGGTAGCAAATAGACTGGTAAATTACAGCTCAGCTAAGCCTACAAAGAAAGGATAAGAAACACCAGCTAAAAATCTGGGGTCTTAGTTTGGAAGAGAAGAGAGATACTGATGATTGGGTCGTGCCTTTCTCTGAAGCATTCTATTGTGTTTATAAAGATTCTATATGTGTGTGTGTGTGTGTAGCAGCAAAACCAGGAAAGGTGAGACAAAAGATGCGTTTTCCTTACTCACATCACCACATGTCTCTGAGTACCCAGTTGAAAACGTTTTTTTCTAGATCACAAAGATAGGGTTTCTCTTGGTTTCTGTCTTGACCTTCTTTTCTCCACAAGTGTGCCTCAGTCCTGCTGAAAAAATAGCATCCCAGGCAATAGCAGTTCTTCAGGAGACTTCCCCATGCCTTTCAGTTTTTGGAGTGGAGGGCTTGGGGTTTTTTTGGCCTGTGTCTGTGTGCTCACTTCAGACTGCAGCATTCTTAAACCACCATCAAGGAAGGGTGGCATTTATAAATAGCTCCCAGCATTCCTTGCATACCAGTTCTCTACTGTAACGCTGACCACTGATTCTCTCCACCTGGGCTGGGGTGGGTGGGCAAGTGAACGGCTGCATGGTGTCTACTTGTTGGCTTGAACTGAACCACAACAGTCCTTTTTAGTGCCCAGCATGGGGCTCAAAGAGACAATAGCAGATCAATCACAGCATAGTAGGGGATTTATATCTGTTAACAGTAATTAGTTTAGTTCCATCATGCTCTTGTTTTTGCTGTACATGTTAAAAATTGGTGTTGGCTTTTGCAGGCTGCTTTTGACATTTGCACTCTGCCATGATTAGTAATATTTCACCTGGTAGATTTGGTTTTAGCGCACTGAACTTGAGCTTAATGTGGTATCTAAGCTATATGCTGAAGCCATTACTGTACTTTGGGTACCATCTTGTGGTAACAGTTAGCAATTATACTTACTCTGAGAGGTTTTTTATCAGGAAAATACTGAATGTCACATTTGTTGCCTTCCTTTCATCCTAAGGAAACATACATCCTACATTTATATCCTATTAGGATATACCTCACCAAGCAGTATACCAGATAACCTTGTCCTTGGGGTTACCTCCACTAACACTGAGCTGTTGAGACACCCTCAGTGTAATAGAGATGCAGTAGTGTGATTTCTTGAATGTTGTCCCAAATCTGGGTTCTTCAGCTGGTGTGCAATAAGCCGATCCACACACAGAGTCAAGATACTGTTTATTGCATGTCTGTGCAGAGATGGGAGCTGGGTGGTAACTGCACAAAGCCAGCACACCTTTTGAGAAATAAGCCAGGTCTTACGTATCAAATAATAACAAAGAAGAAACCACCACAGTGAAATGATGAGTATTTGTTACTCTAATCTTTACATAGGAAAGAAGGTGTTTACCATTCTCTTACCCCAAGACTCTTACTGTCTATTTCTTCCCTTTCATAAAATTTTAACAACTTCCCCAGCCTGATTGTCGCAACAAGGGTAAGCTTCAATCCACCCAGAAAAGGTGTCCACCAAAACAAGCAGATATCTATATTGCCCACATTTTAGTGACTCAGAGAAATCTACCTGCCAGTGTTCCTCAGGTGTTCTTCCTCTTTCACAGTTTGGGCCTTCTTCTTCAAGACCCAGTTTCCAGACAGTCCCAGTAGTTCAGCAG
>NW_010254614.1:4321-8196 GCF_000690775.1 Eurypyga helias
CAAGCTTTCTCAGTATCCACACCAATTAAGATGTGGTTTACATTCTGCAAAAGAGTAACATAGTCATAATTACTTTAACGTTTTTCCAATTCTTTGGCAAATACTTTGCAGAACAAAGTGGGACCATTTTTAAATCCCTGGCAAAGGACAGTCCAACACAATTGTCCTTCCCTTCTGGTAGCTGGGTTCTAGAATGTTTGGCTTTGTTCGTCTATTAATTACTTAGAGGACCACATCAGGGGAATTACCATATTTAACAGTGCTTGGAATATTGTCTCTGAATTCTTCAGATGTTCCATCTCTCAGCAAGCAGATCTGGGCTCTCCAGGCAGTTTCCAATGGGATGTGTAGCTGTACAGCATTATCAGAGGTTACTTGTGCATTTAGTTTACATAGCAAATCTCATCTCAACAGTGGTAGAGGACATCCTGGCATATATAGGAACTCATGAGTGGGTTTGGTGCCCCAATTGTACACTCCATGGGTTGTAAAAATGGCATTAATGTGTTTTTCCCATTGCCCCAACAACTGGTATAGTGACCCTACTCAAAGGCCCTTTACCACTGGTCAGTACTGAATGTGTGGCCCCACTATCAATTAGAAAGTCTATGGTTTCATTCCTTCATTTTATGTGAACCAGGGGATCTGCTGGGGTTGCTTTGCTGTTATGCTTTCTCTTTCCATTCATTTTCCAACATCCCTCCTGTTTACAAGTAGCACACATGATTCAAGCCCAGGAGGGCTCCCTCATATCCCCTTGCACTGGGACTACCTCTGTCCCTTCCTCTTTTGTCTTTTCTAGCACTGTTCTCCTTACCTTTGCAGTAAAAAAGGTATTCAACAGACCCTGCTTGTCCCTCCAGTTAGGGTTGGGAGTCAATAGAATAGTTTCTAAAAGCTGATACAATACCTTCCTTCAGGATTCTCTGGTACAAACCAACAGACTGTTTCCAGTTTAACAAATCTGAAGTGGTAGAAGGGACATACACAAAAACTGACATACCATCCATCCCAACAGGCTGTCTCAGTGGTGTCTGTATCACCAACTGAGAATACCCACTGGTTCTACTTGAAATAGGACTAAAATTCTCATTTCCCATTTGTCCTTCTTATTTTGATCTTCTTCTGAATTAACCAAACTTTCTTACCTTTTGCCCCTAGGATTACATGGGGGAGAGGAAGAAGACACAAGCAGCTTTACATCCTCTTGTTCATCGCATGCACAACATACAGATATGTTTCTTTTCCTTTTTTTAATTTTCCTCAATACATGACATTAACCTATCACCTTCGAATCCACATTTTTCCTTAGTATTAGGATCCTTATACAAAGTCATATGTCATGGAAGCTGTTTATATGTGAATATTTTTCTTTCTACTTTCAGAGAGCTCTGGTTACAAAGAAGTGGAGGTCTGAACCACTGTTGTGTAAAGGCACTATCTTAAATGATGAAGCCTGTGCTGGGACATTCCTTTTCAGCTACATTGTGATTCTTGTTCACATGACTACAGAATGAAAATTAATCAGTTCGTGTCATCATGTAAGATCTATACAGCATTGTGAATTTTTGCCTGTACTTTTGCCTACAGACAGATAATTAGACTCATTTAAGTTAATTTGCCATTCCCTATCCTCATGGGAGTAGCTTGTAGAGAGGTAGCCAGTGTGTTCATAGACATCTGAGATCTTTTTAGGAATTGTTGAGTCTCAAACCAGTCAGAATCAGCATAAAATAATCCTGTGAAATCAGGGAGCCCCTGAAGAGGCAGAAGAGGGTAAGCACACTAAATGGTTAGAGAAAGTCAGAAAGTGCATGTTCTTTATGGAGAGATCCAGCTGCCATCCTTGCGTTCCTTGATTCCTTGGATTTGCTTATTGAAAAAGTAATTTACTTTTTTCTGCTATTCATGGGGGAAAAAAAAGAATTAATCACTTTAATGAAACATTTATTCTGAGATTTAGAATAGTTTTCGAATACGTTGAATTTGGTTGATTTGTTACAGGCCCAATGTAAGCAAGAAGGAGCTTTGTGATTAAGATTAAATTGGGAATCGCAAGGTTCTGGATAATCTCTTTCATGGTGATTTCAGAAATTGATACAGACAGACAAGACAATGCAGACATAGATGAAAACTCGATTCTAACTTTGATACAAGGGTTTGGTAGAATGCATAATTGTACTAGTTTCACAGCATGTATCCTGATTCCTCATTTGGCTGGTCAGGCTATCCCATGGGTAAATTCATCTCTATTGGAGTAGTATGATAACGTCATGGAAGCTTTTCAAATGGCTAATATTTCCTATTATTTAGATAAAGAAAACAAGTTCAGACAAAGAGGTAGTGATGTTTTACAAGATGCATCTTATCAGGAGATCAGGAGATGACAGGCCAGTGTTTGGGAGAGGTTCAGAGAAAGTGCTCAGAAGGATCACAACCCTTAAATGCCCAGTTTTTGCAAAAAGCATTAGCAGCCTACAATGCCCAGGCTGTAGGATTAATGACACTCTGTGATACCCACAAAGCAGTACTTAATGTGACCACTGTCCTGGAATACACTACTCTTAGAAAGAAGCTCAAAACTTGGGCCAAACCTGTGGAAGGGTATTGGAAATATCTGGGAAATATGGACTGATGTTTTAATATGGGCATGTAGCCTACTCATAATAGTAGCAGAACCAATTGGAGATACCCAAAAGTATATTAAATCATAGTGAAATTTTGATCCTGATTTCTACTTTGATGGTAATGGAACATTGCATGAAACAAAGTTTTTCAAATGAAAATTCTAGACAAGAAATTTAATTCCCATGTTACACGACATGGGTCACATCAGGTGGACATTGGACGACTCGACTACAGTCTGGTACAATAACCAGGAAAGTAACTTGACCCTATGTCTGACATGGAAAGAGTCCAATCAAAGCCCAATATTGAGGATGAATTAGAAGGGATACTGAAACAGAAAAAGGGTCTGATACTTGGACAGGACCTTCCACAGCAGTACAACTTGAAAGGGGATTCCAAAGTTTCCTATTGTCCAGACTAATGGCTTTGGAAAATCAAGTACTAATAGAGAATTTGACCTGGCAAAGGCCAGTCAAAAATGGTTCCAAATTATTAATAAACAGGTGCAAACTAATACTAAAACAACTTTACAAAATAGAGTAACCTTGGAATTCCTCCTAATTAAACAACAAAGGGTGTGTGGATATCTTAAGTTAGACAAAGAACATTGCTGTATTCACACCCCAAATATGACTGACAACCTGCAAGTGCAATTGAACAAAATGAGAAAAGTAGCAGAAGACAGCAGAGCAATCAGTGGTGCAGCAGAAAATAATTGGCTCAATAAAATTCTTCAAGGATTGAGTGGATGGTCTCTAAAAGGATGGTTAGCCACATTATTAGAAGGAATAATCTATGAGGTTATTATTATGGCTATCATAGGGATCTGCATATGTTGTACTAAGATAAGCTTAAAAAAGAATATACAGAAGTAGTGATATAATTGTTCTGGATTCAGTCAGGAAAGAGTTAACTCTCTTAACATGGCTGCTAGGAAGCTGTGCTCCTGGATGCAGAGAGCAGCACTGGTAAGCTCTCAGCTGGCACTGGGGAATGTCTGCACTGAATTCAAGGTCTTTCTCCGCTTCTGATACTGCAGCTGCGTTCCCAGCTCTCGCTGTCTCGCTACAGGCGGTGTGGGGGACACACAGTTCAGGCACCTGACCCAAACTGACCAAGGATGTATTTCATTCCATAGTACGTCAAGCTCAGGGCAGAGGTGAGGAGGGGGTCTGGTCGCCATTACTCTCTCCCTTATTCTCTCTCGTACACTTGCTAACAGTCTCCATGACTCCTGCGTTAGCTGC
>NW_010254615.1:0-53209 GCF_000690775.1 Eurypyga helias
CCCGCGCTCCTTCGGGAGCCGCCAGCGCCCGACACCCACCCGCGCGCGGAGGATGTCTCATTAATATTCCTTTCCCCACTTGCCCATTGGCACAGGCTAATTGAAATGCAGAGAGAAGAAAAGTCTGTCATTTAAAGTGAGCTCAGGATGCAGGCAGCCAAGAAAACAAACCTTCTTTTTTTTTTTCCCCCCCCTCAGATTGCATTACTTTCTGCTGTGTTGCCTTTTAAAGCCAGTTGCCCTCCTTTCTGGTGCCCAGTCCTTCTTGGGTAGAAACCGGACCGCTGCTAAGATTCATTCCCATTGATCTCAGGTTTTCCAGCACAAGTAGATCAGGACAGGCTTCACAATTAAAGGTTTATATTTAGTTTACCCTCATTTTGCATTGTTAATTTGGAAATAATTAAATAACACCAGCCATAACAGTGCAGGGTTTGGGGTGTTTTGTTTTTTTTTTCTAACCAATCTCCATCCACCTCCTTTCCTTTCAATCTGTTAATTGCTGAAAACACAGCTCTCAATTATCCTCTTAACATCACTGGCCTACCTGCTTATTGTGTTTTGGCTGAAGTGGTTTTTCTGAAGTTTGCTTCTGAATTGTTAGCAGTTCCAACATGAACATGTGATGCTGTATGCACAGCCATGGTGAAGAATAAAGGATATTGAAAGAAAAAAAAATCTAGTTAACTATAGAATCAACTAAAAGAAATCTAGGGATTCTTTTTTTACTTTCCTTTCTGCTGTTTTTCCTTTGTTTCTTGCTTCCTAAGTGTTGCTGCTTGCAGCTAGAAGTCCCCTTGTTTTCTTTCTCCTCTTGTGGTTTAATGACTCCACAGCAGAGTACAAGAGAGAAAAGAAGGAAGAAAAGTGCTCAGGCTGTCAGGACGATCTGTTACTTCCAACTCTGGGATGTTTCATAACTTGCAGTAAGACTAGAAAGAGAGAGGGAACAAGCTGAATTTCCTTGTTTTTAAATAACCAGTAAAATGACAGCCTAAACTGTGGGAAATTACAAAGATAAGGAGAGGAGTGCAGAAACTGAAATCTGAAGAACACTCCTCCAGCAGCCATCTGGCCCTGGCCATGTCTAAGGTACATCTTTCCTTGCCCAGATGTGAAAATGTGCGCTGTTCACAATTCTTCATTGTCTGATCTGTTAAGCATCTACAGTCAATCTGAAGTCTTTGGATCTTCCTGTTGTTAGGAACTGACAACTGATACTAAAGGCAGAATCAACCCTCACAGTAAAGAAAACTAGTTTTAACTACTTGTCCTTAGATAGGGTGACTTCACAAATATCAATATGCAGCAAAAATATCATTAAAAGTGAACTGCCTTCATGATTTATTCTTATGTGAGACACATTACATAATAGAAGCAGAATTTCTTTTTTCCCACAGATAGTTGCAGCATTCCTTCTCAAAAGACACTTCAAGTAACCATAATGCTGAAACTAGAATCTAATCTTCGTATGTGAGTTGCATCAAAAAATAGAAGAACACAGTTGTTAAAGGAAAGCAGTCACAGTGGCTCCTTGCTGCTGTGATAGCATATTGTCATTCTTCAAAAGCCACATGGGGTAGGTATGTATTTATAATGAGCTTGCGCTCAAAGCCTTCTCCTATGAAAATTGTGCTGGGTTTTAGGCTCTAATCACAATTATTACGTGTGATGTTCTTTGAGATTTAGCATAGCTTCATGCATTGAAGTCTCACTTCAGATAAACCACATACCTGAAAAGTATCACAAACTTGAAAATTACTCCTCATTCCCATTCTCAGACAAGTTGAACAGCCCTATGGGACATCTCAAATCACAGGGAAGCTGAGTGGAGGGACAGACTACTGAGGCTGTGTGTGAGAGATCAGAGGCAATATAATTATTACCAGAGAGAATGTTCTTTGTGATAGTCCCACACCCTTAGAACCCATGCTGCTGATGAACTGGAAGGCATTTGAGGAGAAAAACGTGGTATTGCTGGGGTTGTATTGTTTTGTTGGGGTACAGCTCACCAACAGTACACGTCTTGGCAACTCTCCCTTTCTGTGTTGTTATTTGCAGAGTGGTGTTGGATGCTGTCATTCATTATTGAATTTAAGTTAGCTCTGAGTCATGTGTGATGTCCAACATAGCACCTGGGTTTGGTCACCAACACTACATGTCTTAGCTCTTGTTGGTTAGAAACTGTGTGCCTGAGCCCCCTCGTGTGTACTCAACAGGCAACTCTCCCTTTCTGTGTTGTTATTTGCAGAGTGGTGTTGGATGCTGTCATTCATTATTGAATTTAAGTTAGCTCTGAGTCATGTGTGATGTCCAACATAGCACCTGGGTTTGGGAGACTCCCTCGAGTCCTTATGCAAGTGCCCTGGCAGGTAGGGAGTCATGCCAGTGGTTTGAATAGGGCATAAAACAGTCCACTGGAAGGCAGCAGATCTAAAAATTGTTATTTTCAAAGTATAAACAAATTATTTTTCTTAAAAGGTTTTATTTATTTTCTGCTATATTTGGTGACATATAAAACTAAAATTAAATCCCTATTTTGATGTTTAAAAATATCTTTTAAAAAAAAAAAAAATGACCTTACAATCCTATTATTCCCACTTGCTAAGGATCTCAAAGCTCTGCACATGCTGACAAATGGTGCTTCACAGTACCTTTGTGAGATTGGAAAGACTTCCCCTGTGAGGACAAATTGAACAGCAGGGCAGGTACATGACATTTCCATAAGCGCTTATTCCACTTTGGAGGTAACAGAGTCACAGGAGAGGTTAAGCCCACGCAAGTCATTCTCTGTACTTCAAGATACTAAATCAAATGGTTCCTTTACTGTTTTGCTTACAAAAATCATTGTGGTGACAAACTTACTCCATCCTTCAGGCAGAAGCTACATCTTCGTTTTGTAGCCAGGAGGGAGGTGGCAGTACACGTTTTCTGTCATGGACATAATCAAGGAATGCAAACAGTACTTTACAGGGTATGCTGATCTGGGGTACATTCTGCAGTATCCTAATTACAGACTAAAATTTTGGCAGATTGAGGTAATCGTCATATACTTTGTGCTGCTTGAGAATAATCCTCACCCTTATATCTAGGCCAGAAACACTCTCAGCTGTAAGAATAAAAACAATAATCACTGGGTTCAGTGAAGTGATACATATATGTGAAAATTGAAGTGATATTTCAGAAATTTTTATATTTGATATAACAGTAGACTTTATAAAAAGTCTACTTTATAAAAAGTATGCTTTTTATAAATCCTTTAATCTTTAAAAAGGCACAAAATGCATCCGTCAATCAATAGGGTATTCATTATTGGAAAGACTGTTTTATTTATCCTTTTAAAATTTTTATTTCTAAGAATTAAATAGTAAGGCATTCTTGTATAAATGCAAGTGTTTGAGACATATAACCAAGATAAAATATCTATGTAATTTTAAACATATGTTATTTTATATATTTTGTGAATTATTATGTGAATAATGAAAAGTTGAAGGAGAAATTAGTTTTTGATCAAGTTAGTCCCTAGACCGGTTCATGATGCAGTTACATGAATGCTAATTGGAGCAAAACAAAACACTTTCAGAAGCAGCTCCATGTTATGTTCCATTGAATTGATGATGGAAATAAGATTTCTGTAAGAAAAGAAGACTCAGGTCTCCAAACCCCCTCAAATTGAACCTCAAATCTATCAGAGAGGTGAAATCATTTTGAAATGTATTGTTCAACAACAGATGCTAGTATAATAAAAAAAGAAGCAAGAAAAATCTAACAGCCTCATGTGGTACCCACAGTTGAAAGTGCCTGAATCAACCTTTAATCTTTAGGATATTCCATCTAGCTGTGACAGTCCCAAGTTGGGATGAGTCATTCGTATGAGAGGCACCTCTGCTATGGGGACAGGCTGAGAAAGATTGATACGAGCTTTCCCATCTTACCTATCGATGAGTTTTTTCTTTACCTTTTTCTTTATACTTCTCCCAAATTTGAACCTTAAAAACCACATGAGCATTTCTAGTCTTTTCCAAATACACCAGGATCTACAGAAAGAATGAGCTGAGAAGTCTTTTGCTATCTGTTAGGAGCAACGAGACTTGCATCAAGTTTTTAGAGCAGATCTTCCTTGTCGGGACAAACGTAAGGCAAGCAGCAGGGGGCAATGAAATACGCACACCGTCTGGGATGGGAAAACTCGGATAAACAGAATTGGCTCTTAACTCTTGGTTTGAGTGAGTGGAAGGGGAAATCTGCTTTTATAAAGAGCAATAGTTTTCTTCAGCTACAAATTCCTGTTGTCACATCTATGGCAAGCTCACATATCACAGCAGGCTGAAAGTGACTTTACAGAAAAACACGACCTTTGCTCTGGGTAGACACAACAGAATGCAGAAAATGCAAATGTATGTTAAATAATTTCAAAAAAGTCTGTACATTTGTGTTACTCATGCAAATATAGCCTGTTTTATCTTCCAGCTGTTCGCTCAAGTATTCCTTGGACTCTGAAGAATGTTTTTCATGTAAATCAACACAGATTTGTAATGTTTCACATTCGTGGTGCCCAGCTTGGGGCAAATAGAGCTTGTTTATTAGAGGGATAGAAATCTTCAGCATTTCTCAATATCAGCATGACAACATGGTACTACTTTAAGGTTCATTTTGCTTGAATAGATTTTGAAGTTCAAAGACAAATGCTCTTCTACTGTTAAGAAATTGATATTCAGAGAATATTTTACAGACATAGGGCCATTTACTATCCAATTTTTTTCCAGGCATACGAAGAAAGGAGAGACACTAGATTTCTGCCACCTTGTGTTGCCCTGGAAATTGCCATGTGGTGACTTTGCAATCGAAATACCAAATTTGTCAATAGCTGTCTTTGCTTTTGCTAAGGCTTCATCTCCCCTTCCCACTGGCTAGTATTAGCCATCCTAAATGATGTTCAATGGACATGAATTTATCAGTGACCAATGGACTTGCCTAAGCCTCAAAGACTCAGGTGAATTCCAAGAGGATGTGCTTCTGCATGTCTTTTTTCCCACATGACAGTGCAGCCTGTAGGCAGATGATGCAACTGAGCAGTGATACCTGGCTGTCTAAAATATTTAATTAATTAGCTAAATTCTTTTTTTAGAGAGTCAATAGCATGAAAGATTAGTAAAAACAAGCAGAGAGTTAAATGGAATATAGCATGACAAACAAAGGGATTACTGAGGGATGAGTCTTCCAGAGAAGCTGGTTTAAAAGGTACGGCCTTTGATGAACAAGCACAAGGCACTCTAGAACAAAAAGCACAATGCAGACCTTCAGAGTGCCTGAAAACTACTGGAATTGGAAATTCTGGCAGTGACAGATTTTAAGCAGAAAAAATCATGGGGTTTTGTTTTGTTTTTAATTCCTACTAAGAAGGCACTGAAATTTTGAATTTAAAACGATGTATGTTTTTCTTAGATCCTGATTAAAAAATTCAGCCCTTGCCCTAATTTCAGTGCTGCTTAAAATAATGGCCAGAATTCATTAGCAGTCTGTCTAATAACTGCTTCTAGTCAGGAAAGCTGTTGTGGCTGATCCAAGATTACCTTATCTTGGGTGGCAAAAAATCTGCATTTTAAAAATGATTCTGCCTCCCGGGACTTCAAAGAGTTTCCTCCTGTCTGTGACTAATGTTAGCTAAAACACATGCAAAGGTGTTCTTCTATCACTAACAACAAATAATCCAAAGACAGTTATAACATGAGATGTCTTGACTAGTTTCAACAAGAACAACAAAAAAAAAATCACACTGCTCCCTACAGAGTCGACACAAATGTAACTTCTTTGTATATGGAGTCTAGATGGTAAGGTTTAGGAGCAGGAGTGGTGTGCGATCTCCCATGTTAGTTAGAAAAAAAAAACCAAACCACATAATTGTTTATGGATGTAGCTGTAGCTTGTGACTGTTTGCTCACATTTTGCAAAAACATTGAGCTATTTATAAACATATCTGGGTTAAGTAATTGCCATTATAGTATTTTTATACATTTAAAAGAAGAATTTAGCTTTTCTGCACACTGCAGATAACATATTATGCAGCATGAAAATTAAATCATAGTAAAGACATTTATATAAACAAACTCCTAGATTTCAGTACTTGCTCCATGTATTGCTGTTTCCTAAATTTCCCCTTGCTGCCCCAAGAGATCAAGAGATCAGGAAGCTCCCTAGCTGGGCAGATGAGAACCACTCCAGCTCCCCAGAAGTTGGTTAGATGGATTCTCAGCCAGCCTTGATGGAGGAGGCTGAAATACCCAAGGATGCACAAATCCAAAACGCTCCTAGCAGGCACTTAAGCTGGCAGCTTGAATCCTTCCCCCACTCTTCCATGTTTCAGTGCAAAAGATCTCCATGGGAATGAAGGTTCTCCATTTCATCTCTACTCACTTCCGTACATACAGGTGCCAAGCACAGTCCAGGAAATGCATCAGACTTTGGCAGCCGTCAGTCCAGCCACATTTCTATTGCTTGGAGAATGCCTTGGGCTAAAATAAATAAATAAGCAGATAAATGGATGGCATTTGGTGTGAAGAGGCCTGATTTGCTTCCTTCTCCTTTCAAGCAATGAATCACCAGTGAAATAGAGGTGACTCACTGAGGGAATCCAAAGCATGCTTTCTCCTTCACATATGAGTCTGCAGTAGCAGCCCATGCTGTAAAAGGGGAGAAATCTGGGCTGCATTTTCATATTCATTTCCACGGCACTGAATCAAAACTGCCTGTAAGCGCAGAGGGATTATTAAGGAAAAACAGAGATGCCCTCATATGTCACTAACATAGTGGGAATGTATAAATAGTCGCACACGGCAGATAGTTTGTGTCAACACGGTATTGTACTTGCGAGCATCTGGGTAGCGACTGCTTGACACCAGAGAGCAACGGAGCAGCTGCTAATGAAATACTATGCTGCTGTCTACAAAGTAAGCACTGCATTACCCAAAGGCCCTGCACAGTGTTGTTCAAAACTGCCACACTAGTAGAGGTGCCCAGGGCAAGATTTTTTGAGGAGAGGAAACTTGTTATGTCCTTTCTGATCGACTCAGGAGTACCTGGCTTTGTGCTCTGAGCTGATGGTCTCTGCTGTCAAAGAAGCTGGACAGGTCCTCACCTTGGTCTGGTGAGTACTTGGCATTGGGTGGACAAAGTTGCCTGCTACATTTTGGGAACATGGTGATAGGGTCTCCCCTCATCCCTCATGGCCCTCCACACAGTTTTCTCACTGCACCATCTGGCTTCAGAGGTCTGATTGGGTGCCTGGTTTTTGCCTGGGAAGATCTGAGGGATGCTGGGGAGCACAGGGTAAGATCCTTCCTCCTGCTTCCTGGGGAATGCAGTACCACATCTAACAAAGGAAAATGTTAGCTTACCCTAAATTGCCACTGTATGAAAAATCAGGCATGAGCACAGCCAGAAGATACAAAGATACCTGTTAGCCAGAGCAAAATGCTCCCCAGTGCTGCATGTCCCTAAAAGCCTTAGTCTGTCCTCACAAACACCAGAGGCAGAGAGACAGCTATCTGGGATGCAAGAGACTTGAGGGACACAGAGGAAAAAAAAGGCTTTTTAAACCTAATTTGCCAAATCACGTATCTCCAACTTCACACTTTTCACAGAATTCCCAGTCCTCTCTTTTGCTTCCCATTTCTTACAGGCAACGATTTAACAGGGACCTCGTACCATCATATCCTCAACTATTTGTGGGTTTTTTGAATTATGTATTTGCCCAACAGGATTACTTCCACAGAGAAGTGTAGATGGCTGTTATGATTCCAAATCAAAGTTCTTCAAGGAAAAAATTGTAGCTGAATGGAGTCTTATTTAATTTTTGAAATTTTAAAGGACTAGCAGGGGGCTCTGTTTGCATAATAACCTTTCTATTGCTCTGAGCCTAAAGACTACATTATAAGAAGTATTCAAGTAAAAGATCAGTCTGCCAAAAAGCACCAACATCCTACAAGCAAAATTTGAGGAAAATATGCAAAGTAGTCTTTGTACATTGTTTATATGACTCTGTTAGAAATGCACCTGCAGCCCAATTTGACACACCTGTAGCTTTCACATATTTTCACTGGAGTATTTTGGATTGCAGGGAACAGCTTGCTTCCCTGGTTTTGTGTTGCTTAATCCAGCCCCTCATGAGCACATTCAGGAATTGTGGCATATTAAACTCATTTTTTCCGCACAGCAGCAGGTCTATCTTTAATTCAGGTGTGAACACAGCATATCGTCAAATTCATTCTGCTCCTGTGTTAAAACAAACAAACAGCCAAACAAATAAAAAATCCAACCCCAAACAGAACTCAAATGGATCAAGCTATGCAAAGGGACCATGAAGATTTTTTTCTTTCAATACATCTCTGACCCAACTGCCTTCTTTCTTCAGGATAATTTCCTTCTCAGCTTCCTACATTTTCTAGCAGCCTGTTCCATCCTAAGAAAAAAAATCACAGGCTCCAAGTTGCTTTTCTGTTGCATCATTAATACTTTGGAAAAAAAAATATTTCAAAGTTAAATGTTATTTAATACTTTTTTTTGTACATTATTTTAAATAGAAAATGAGTATTTGGTGTTCCAACACTTAAAAGAAACTGAAAAATATTCTTGCACTGAAGAACCTTGTACTTCACTGACAGACCAATGGTGTTGAAAACATACATCTCAAAAGCCCTGAACAGTACTTGTAAAGCCATGTAACAGTCCTCAAATGACAAACGTGGTTTTATTTGGCTATAAACAAAACAATAAGTGTAAGTTGATCCTCGATAGTATTCCCACACATGATTTAAATAAACTCTCCTTGCTTGCAATTTTCTTGACTTCATGTGTTTTGTATTTCAATTCTCTCATAAATGCACTTTTAAAAACGTTAATCCTAACCCTATGCATCCAATTTCACGTTGTTGCTACATCTCCTCAAGTTCTTACGTACCTCTGCAGCCAGTCATGTGGCAAACCAAGCTGTAGCGTTAAAATCCCAATCACATTGAAACCAATGCCCTTAACTTCCACAGGGCCCATAATTCTTTCCAAGACTCTTATCACTTCAGAGACTGATTTGAAGGTGTGTCCTCTGGATAACTTTTGCAGAAGAATGGCAGAGACTATCCTGTTATTCCACCCAAACACCTGTGCTGTATTTGAATGGAGTCATACTTGAGTGATAGCACCCCTATATCATAGTTATTTAGGGGGTAGAGAGAAATACGATGAAGCTCTGAAGTAGCTCAGATTCTGCTAAAAGTGCAGAATCTGCCATTATGAGCAACACAAGTTGCTCAATAAGATTGGCAGTTTCGAGATGGCAGAGTAAACGCATGATGGGAGGCAACTTCAACTAACCGTGGCTTTAGTGCTATTAATTCAGGTTTGTCTGCACATTGCTCTATCCTGGCTCTATCAAGATGAGTCGTCCTGAAAACTTTATGATGCTCATGCAGATTTTATGAAACATACTGTGAATCCAAATTTTGGCCTACACTCCACAATCTCTCTCCTACACCTGTTATCTGATGCACGTACACTACGTAGAGGAAAATTACTTCCTTAACAATTAAAAAAAATGGGATTTTCTACATATATTGGTTTTGGAATAATCCTGAAGTATTATAAGATTATGGAAGGACTATTAGCATGATATATTTATACAAGGACAATGTATATTTAATCAGTACTTAATGGTGATATAATAATAGGTTTCCCCATAGAGAATGACAATATGATTTTCAACTTCCTGAATTAATAATCTTGCAGAATGCCGGAGACCATTATTTCACTTCACTCACATGCAGAAGGAAGAAATCTTATTCTGTGCAAGTAAGGAAATCTTTAAAACAAATCAAGGATGTAAGCAGACAGTGCAGAGAACTAATTAACTCAAGGCGAGTAACCCAGGAAAATTAATGTTGAATTGGAGGTAGTTCAAAGACTTCAAGGGTAACAGTTTAAAATGCAGCATTTATGGCCTTCAGTAGTTAAGACCTTGTAAATTACTATATTCTTTTCAGAAGGAATGAAACATCAAAGGCAAGAGGAATAAGAATAAATCTGTGTGTACGAAGTGATAGGAAAGAGAAAGGAAGAGCTCCCATTGTATTCATAGAAAGGCAACATCTCTTTAAGATCCTCAAAGTCTACTCAGGAGAGAGCAACCACTGCTACTGCACTATGAATAGGGACACGGATGCAGTGAGATTGTCGAAGGGTCATAGAGTCTAGGCATGCTGAGTTCCCCTGAGCTGGTGTACCTGCTGGTTGCTCCACTGTGGCAGGGTCTTTAGTGCACAGCGTGTCCTATGTCTGTAGTGTTGCTCAATTCAGTGTTTGTTAATTGGAAACAGAGGAGAAAGATCGTTCTGAATCACTGATGTAAAGTGGCATCATAAAGCAAATGAGATCCTAAGACACACCAGGAAGTTTTCTGCAGGAGAAATAAAATGTTATTACCTCTGTATATGACACTTGTGTGACCCTGTCAGGAAAAATAAGGATCAGCTTTTAAACTGGTGTTTTGGAAGGAGGAATTGAAACTTGGAACATGTCCAGAAGAGCCACTGAAACGACAGGGCTACTTATATTGCAGAAGAAAGTCAAGACTTGTCTTCTTGTGCTTACTATAGTGAAGGCTGAAGAAGAAGCAGCAGAGAGAGAAAGGAAACTCTGACAAGGTGTTTCTAGAAAACACCGAAGGAAAAAAGAGATATTACCACTGAAGGACAAAAGAAGTGGGTATCCACAGGTCCTGAGCAGATGTACCCAAGAAATTAGAAGGTTTCTAGCAAAGTGGAAGAGCTGCAACAGGAGACTCTGAGAGGGACAAACACAACAGTTGATGAGCAAAAGGGAGCGAAGCAGCAGTTTGAAGAGAAAGCCTCCCTTCCTGGATGTTTGTTATTTTGGGACATGTACCCCATTCTTTGTTTAAACTTTGAAAGTATTGACTGAAAATCTCTCTTTCATCATCTTCAAAGATATGGTCTACTGAAAGACAGCATTGACTGGGAAAGCTTTAAGCAGGAGCAAAGTGTCTTGCTTCTGTACATCTTCAATGTTTCAGCACTATTGCTAAGTGGTAGAAGAAAAATAAAAACTAACTAATGATAGCAATAGTATTATAATCAACATGGTACAAACCCAAGGAGCACACTTTATCCTAAGAGCCTGCAAACAATTTTGATGAATGTCAGTCTGCCAACAATAACAACTTCTATTGCAGGTATTTAAATACCAACTCTGTCCAGTTTTTGGACAGACTTGTCTTTGCAAAAGACTGTATTTTAGTAGAACAAATAATGTATATTGATTCCATTTCAAACACACACATGAAACCTGCCCTTTTCCAAGAAACCTCACTGTCAGCTGATTATGGTTAAGGAAAAGTTATAATATTAAAATATGTTGGGTAAGCATTTTTATTATGCTGAATGTTTACCATGTCTACTCTAGAGTTTTTAAATGTAAAGTGCCTTTTTAAAAAAAATATTTCTTAGCTGGTTGAGAAACTCTACCTTCTTTTAGAAGACATAGGGAACAGAATACAACCCATTTCCATGTTTAATAAGCTTAGCATCTTCTCCTTAACACTCAGTATGGACTCAGTGACATCACAGTCGTGTATTTCCTAAAAATATATATTCTGAATGCCTCAGAAGGGTAAAATAAGTGCTTATGTAAATCAGAAGTAAGTGAGGTTTGTCAGGTTTCATGAAAATGTGTGCAGGGTGAAGATCAAATGTGGAGATTTTCTACCAAATAGCAGAGTATTTTTATGAAACTGCTGAAGTATTTTTAAAACAATATTTTTAATCATATAGCATCTTATTATAATTTTATTATATAGTAGGAATTACTGATCCTACTACATCACTGTAACTTCTTTTAAATGCTACTCCCTCAAATTTATTCTTTCTCCATCAGAGTGAGCCATGACTTTGATATATATATACACTCTACAGACCTGAGATTGATTAGGCCTTAATTTGATTAAGCAGATATTTGCTGTTCATTTCCATCCCCAAAGGGATCAAGACAGCAAAAAATGAATGAAAAAGGTTAGCAAAGTCATTTAAGAATTAATATGATGAAAATCCATATCCCTCTTACTATACCTAGAACTTTCAAGAGCAAATGGCAAATATATTCCAGCCACTGGCAAGCAAAGAACAGATAATAAATCTTAGAGAGATGAGAAAGGTTAATGGAAGACCATAATAAGGAAAGAAAATTATCTCATTAATTCAATTAGGAACTTTTTGATATCTAAGGCTAAAAGTAGAAACCAGAGGTTCAGAGATACCTGGATGTAGAATTGTATGTCATTGAAACAAGAAAATGTAGAACACATGCATTTTAGGAGAGGCAAGTCAGTTTTACAAAGGGGGAAGAGGGGCAGAAGTATTTACTCCATTGAAAAAGCTTCTTCACTAGCTGGACTGGATATCTGTTATCATATTTTGTTATGTTAAAGCTGGATTTAACATTTGCAGCTTTCATACAGTGTGATCATCTGTCAAAGCCATTCTGAAGGGTCATGAATCCCCCTTCTCTTCCTTTCTTAAAAGGGTATGTATTCCACAAGGAAGTCTACAGACTTCTTTTCAACCTTGATTAGTTAAAATAAGATAAATACGTAAGACTAAATCCAGGGAACAAACATTTTGTAATGACTTTGGACTGTTGTTTATAGGGGATGCAGTCAACAGAGTAGCTTGCACCCACTATATACTCACTTCCAGTTCTTTATCCAGAATTAAGTACTAGAAATACAGAAATTTTTGTACAAAATGTTATTTTATAAAACACAATATCCTTATTTTACAGAAGAAAACATGGTGATAAATCTAGTATAGTCCATATGAATTACATATAGCTCTATACTGCTATGTACAAGTTCATAAAGCTTGGAGCTAGAATATATGCCTTCCTGCAGAAAAAAGGCAATTAAGTATCAGGATAAAATAAAGGAAGTTTCTCCTGGAGCTCAAGGAATAGTTATTTGCACACTCGGCCAGGAGAGGGACTGCTGAAGTCTGAGTCATGCTCTGCCCAGCAGAAGCTGCCTTCGTTAAGCAGAAAAGGCATCTCCAGGGCAGTGCTGCTCCTAGTTAGAGCGCTTTGCTTTTGATACTGAACTGCAGCATGAAAGCTGTCCATCTGGAGTTTCTGTAAAGTGCCCAAGCTTTCAAAAAATGCATACACCCCCCAAAATACTGCATTTTCCCCTAATGGATAAAGGGATTTATTTAGATTTAAAATGACAACGGTGTTTCCCCAAGGCTTAAATTAATTAATTATACACCGGTTACAATACAGTTAAATCTCAGCAGTATCCAGGCTGTTCATAGGTAGGCTGACACCAGAAGTCAGCCAGTGGCCAGCCTTCCTCTCCCTCCCTTACCTGCCAGGCAAGCCTTTGGCTCTCTCTAGTCATTCTGTTTCCTTTAACGTGCAGACTGGACCACTAGTTCTGATACCTATGAAAACACAGTGATCATCTTTCTGACTTGTACACTTTTGTGTTTCCAAATAAGGGTTCAGATTTCCAAATAAAGCTTTGAAATACATATTTTATATAATGACCTAATGCAGTTTGGTTTCAATCTTTTTTCAATTTGCAGACCTCTAAAACTCCCCCAGTGGAGATATATAGTGAATTTAAGCCTACTAACAAAATACTCTTCATGGTTCTATTTCTCAGACCCTTAGGGGAGGATTCCATAACCTTTACAATTTAAAAATCACCATAATGTCCAAGCCCTGTCTTGATTGCAACCAACCAGCAAATGTGTCCTGTAGCTTTAACTGTACCATTTGACTTTACAGGTCTGACTGGAGGCAGAAGGATATAATTCCCATTTAAACAGCATTAAATTGGTGAGAATTGGCTTACATGTATTGAAAAGAATTGTGTATTTCATCACCACAATCTTTGCCAATGGTTATTCTTTTAAAGGGATATACCTATTAGAAATTCTTCCTTAGGTCAGGTAGAGTCTCTGTATTCCTACCAGGAAAGGGGAAATATATCAACAAAATCAAGAAATTAATTTAACTCAATGCACATTCTTTAGGGCCAGAGGAGTAGTATTCTGGAGAGCAAACTTCCCCTCTGCCTGTCCCTCATTATACCTGTTCTTGGTGTGTGCACTGCTACCAGGTCCTAGGCACACTGTGCCGAAACAGGCAGTTGAGGCTCTATTCAAACTATGTCTTAAGCAGAATCTAGACTCCAAGTTAGATACCTCAATACACAGGGCATGCAGAAAGAAAGAGAGCTCAAACACGGTCCAGAACAGCCACCCGATAACTACACACTTACATCTTCTCCTGAGCTTACAACTACTTTAATAGTCAAACTGTGATCTGTTTTTGGAAAATACCAAGGCACTTGGTTCTTACACTCTAGGCAGATATTTATCAACCAAAGACATTCTCACCCATGTCTCCTATGAAGGCACCCCAGTCACTGACCTACTTCCCTGTGGCACTACACAAACTTGTCTATCACCACACAACAACAGGACCAACCCCACCTCAACTACACGACCACACGCTGTGATGTGGGAACAAAAGGAATGACCAGACCTGGATGGAGAACATGAGAAAGTTCCCGAGTATTGTGATCAAGAAAGGTTTGGAAGTCAACCTGCAGAAACTTCGAACAGGTTGTTTGCAGAAGCTATGTGCTCTAGAAAAAAAAAAATATTTTCAATAATATTTTATTTGATTCTCACCACATTCCTGAAAAAAATGTTTAAAAAAAAAATTATGAGGAATGTTAAGTTACAAGTTACTGTTTCTATTTCCCCATATGCTTCAGAATTGTCTGATTTGGATGAAAAGTGGTGGGTGTTTTTTGTGGATTTTCAAGGACAGTTCCTCCTATTGCACATAAAAGCTCAGCATCTATTCCATTTTTGGCAGAGCAGAAAGTGTTTAAGGAGCTAGCAAAGTAGAAACACCAAAATCTGTAAATGCTTACTTGAACTTAACCTCCAATGCTCTGCCTGTAGATGATAGCCTCCATTCCCCCATTGATACAAATTTTTTATGATTGTTATACTAATCCTTTTATAAAAATGCACTTTAATCAATGCATTACCTCAAATTAATATACACTATAAAACAAAGGCATTTTTGTTTGAATTTCTTGTGCTGCAAGTAAATACTACTCTCTTCCTACTGTCAAATGTGTCTAATATCCAAGTCACAAAGAAACATTTTTGAGGAGAAGTACAAAGTCCAACGGCTTACGCAACGTGACACAGGAAAGCGTGGCATGACAATGCAAGCTGTGCTATGCAGAGGTGATTGCAAAGTAAGCACTAGTTTTTAAAACTAGTTCACTAGAGTACTTAAAAGAGCCATTAACCCAACTTCTCAATCCCATGTAGGAGTTTCATAAAAACTCATTTTAGAACATAAAGCAAATGTCTCCCCAGCCATTTCAAACACATTTAATCCCTTGTTATTTTAACACATTAAGATGCTGTGCATATGATTTTATGTGAAGTTTTAATATGCCTAATAATGTTGAAGCAGTGTGTTAAAGAATCAGTCTTTAAAATAAGTGTGGGAAGAAACAAACAAAGCAGTTGCCCTGTTCCTCTTGCTCTGACTTTATATATATAGTACTGCTACTAACCTCTAATTTTTTGTGGTGCATTTGTGATGTAGAATTTTTAGGGCCAAAAAAAAAGAAATCAGAACTTTAAAAATAACTATTGCAACTCAAATAAAGGCTTAAACAGGCAGCTAGAGTTTAAATAGCTGTTACATTTCATCAAGCCAGGGACACAAATATGTCAGATTTCTTTTGAAACCAACTACATTAGAAATTGTGTTTATTTGAGGCCTTTCTCAATATTTAAAGGTTACTTTAGTCTTAATTCATTTAAGCAGATCAAAAAGTCATTTAGTAAATTCAGCCATCATGGCTCAACAGGAACCTTTTCTTTCTTTGATTTCAAGAGAAATTATAGTTATTCTATATCATGGGTATCTTTGCCAGTGAATTCTTTTGATATGAACTGCATGCTTCAGCCCTGGTATGTAATATTTACTTCCATCCAACAGGCACCTCTGAACAAAGAAAACTGCTTTTAGTGCAGAGATCACACTAGTTATACAGGTTAGAGAAATCTGAGTTACATGTAAACCAGTTTTAACACTATGTTATGTTATAAAAGCGTAGCTTGGCTTTGTCCATTTCCATTAAAGAGATTTAAAAGAACATTTCCAATAATTTCATTTTATCATTTTCAATCTACACTTCACAATAGGTACAGCTGAGTCAATTAAGTCTTTGGGTACCAGGACAGGGGAGGAAGGGGAATTCACTTGATGAGCAGGAATTTGTCTTTTTCAGCAATATCAGCTGCTCTATAAAATATCAATATTTTTCTCACTGTCCTTGTTCTACTCAAAAGGCACTACCTTTCTGTAAAATATGGTTTTAGCTTCAACACCAGAAAAGAGATGGGAACATAAGAATATTGAATTATTGACATTAGCTATCATTTTTTTCTGCCTTGAAACTGCTTTATCTCAAAAAGAAAGAAAGAAACTTCTGATTAAGCACTGGGACCCACTGAAATGAAATGTTTTGAGATCCTACTAGACACTGTAGTTGTTAAAAAAACTAAAAAATAAAAAATGGATCTCTAACTGATAACATCATTTCTTCATATGTATTTTTGACAGCTGTGACATAGGGAATGCTATACAGAAACATAAGTCTATGACTGATATAGTTTCCACTCTGCATGTTTTGTGAGGACACTCTTAAGCACAGCAAAGCTTTCATTCCCCTCACATGAGAATATTTATAATTTTTTCAGAGCTTAAAAAAGAAAAATTACTTCAATCCATTGAAATGTTAATCTCAGCTCTTTAAAGAGTCCAAAGAGGCATGGAAGATAATTTGAGCAAGATATTGTTGTGCTTAGTTGCTGTTAAAGCCTGTACCAACCTGGAACATGCCCTCATTAATTAATGCTCAGCTCTGGTGACCAGTCTGAGCTCTCTCTCATCAGGGATACGTGCTTTATCATCTTAAAAAAAATGGACAAACAAATGACCTAAAGAAACACTGTCTTATCGCATATCCATTAATCAGCCCCAAATAATACCCATTATCAATGAACATCCTTTTAACATGGACAATTAATAAACATTTCTAACCTCTAGATTCATCTCAAGTTTCTTGTTTTCCAATCAGTATTGCACAGGAATTAGTATGGCTAGCGTTATCATCTTCATCGTGACATGTCATAGTTGAACATCACTGCACTATGTACGTCAGGGAGATATTGCTCCCCAGAAATAATGTGTCTGTGGCAGCACCAGGAGAACATAGGAAGTTGATTTCCCATATTATCCACTGGAAACAGCCATTTTTAAATGAATAGATAGAGTGCATCAGCAGATTGTCAGTTTTCCAAATCCATGCTATTGAAACTGCACTTAGGGTCTGATTTGTGATAATCTGGTGATTCACTGCAAAGGGCTGAAGGAACAATTTCCCCCCTGTTGACAATGATAAGCAAGAATGAGATTTCTTATTACTGCCGATGCACCTGCTGAAATTACTACTCAAGTACTTTCTGCTATTGCTATTTTTCCTTCTGCTGTAATTAAAGTAACATCAGAGGAACACTGCCTTCTGCTATGCCTCAATTAAACCAAAGTCAGCTTCTTCAGGCAATCCTATCCAGGAGGTTTACCAAAGGAACAAGAGACAAAATGCTAACTTTAATACCGTTGCAAAGTTTTTAGAACTTTCACTATTTAGTGATGCCTTTATCTCAGAGAACTGTGCTTCCAAAGGCTCATGATGACCCAGATGTTTTTAGTTTTCCTGGGCTCATATCCTTATTATTAATCTAACTGCAGTAGGATTGCTGGACTACAACAGAGATACCTGTTGCAGGTATCTGAATGCAGGCGTGCCAGAATGTGACCTGAGGCTTTATTTAGCAGTGACTCAGGCAAAATTCCCTTTTCTTTCAGTAGCTGATTTAACTGAAGAAAAATAAACATGGAAACACACTCCATGAGGTGATCCCAAACTTCAGCCAGATTCACAGACCTGATAGTAAATGTAATTTGAATGCCAAGATCAAGAGTATTAACTAATTGCTGAGCAACATTCTCTTTCTCCACATACATAAATTGGGCTTGGCTGTGACTTGGGTCCTCACCAAAGAACCCAGCCTCTTTGGGATGGACAAATGAGACCTCATGCCTTCAGGGGCAGAACCTATTTCATCGTAGTCCTGCACACTGAAGTAAGGAGTGGTCTCGTCAGAAGGATTAAGAAGAGTGATTATGGGCTGGGATTAAATTACTACTGTGGGATATGTAGAGTAATTTTTCCTGGAGATTTTTCTCTAAATCACACAAGCTATGTCTATATTGCTAAGTAGAAGCCAGGTGGGCATGTCTCCACATGACTAAGGACAGTTTGACATAGCCTTAGAAAAGGAGACAGGATAGTCCAAAACAGGGCCAGCTAGCAAGGTAGCTATTAAGTAATGCAGTTTTGTTGGACCTAACACTGTCTACTATTACATACAGCATGATATAAGTAGGGACAGATACTTTCTTTTTTTCCTTTAGGGGGAGAATTATTAACTCCTTAAATCCTGAAAATACAATTAAATAAATAAACTCAGACACATGGGTCAATTTGAAACTGGAGTGTTTTCTACTTCCAAGGTAAGTTTACCTTGAGTCTTACCAAAGTAAGATCCCAGCATATACCTGCTGCCCTCCCTTTCCAGTGAAGCAGCATAAAACCCTGTAGTCTGAAATTTTTGCTTACTCTTATATAACGTTGCTTTCTGGACACCTCAAGAGTAAATCACATCTATGGGCTGAATGTCTCAGAAGGTCACTGCATTATTAATAGCTGATTCAATTTAGCTAGTTAGAGGAAGAACGCTTTCTAAAGTAAGATTGGATTCCATCCACCTTTTTTGGGTTTATGTTATTTTTATCCTTTAGCACTAATTTCTCTCTGTGAATGGTTGCCACTCCACTATAATTCCTGTATCTCTATAATACCACAACAAATATCTGCTAGGCAATGCTAATCCTGGCTCCCATCATGGTGGAGATTTTGTTGTCACACTTAGAATCATAGAATCATGGAATGGTTTGGGTTGGAAGGGACCTTAAGGATCATCCAGTTCCAACCCCCCTGCCATGGGCAGGGTCAGCTTGGACTAGACCAGGTTGCTCAAAGCATCATCCAGCTTTCAACACTTCCAGGGATGGTGCCTCCACCACATCTCTGGCCAACCTGTTCCAGTGCCTCACCACCCCCTCCAGGAAGAACTCCTTCCTGATATCTAATCTAAATCTCCCCACTTTCAATTTAAACCTGTTACCCCTTGTCCTGTCACTACAGACCCTTGCAAAAAGTCGCCTTCCAACTTCCTTGTTTGGGACTTTCCCTAAAGAGGCTTTTTAAGTTCATTTGGAATTTGGGTTGTTGCATTTTCCTAGTAATGCCTTCCCACTTCTACCACCTCCCACCATAGATGCTGCTGCAGTTAATTTTCCATTGAGCGCTAGCATATATTGCAGGGTATATCTTCACCGTCAAGATATGGGAGGCACACTCAACCATTCTGGTTTGAGAAAGCTGCCAGCATGAGGGCTGTCGTCTATTACCATGTTTTTTTAACAATTAAATTTGTTCTAAGGAGTAAATTTGCAAAGTAAAAATAATATCTCAGCATCAAATCCCTTTCAAAAGGCAATGACAGAGGCAAACATATTGGTCTCTAGCTTTCCCTAAGAGCAAGAATAAGTAAAGCATGTCCTTCAGCTACTTCTCTCCAGATACAATATTTATAGTCCTTCTCTATAACTGAACAATATACAGCAACATTTTGCAATAAAGCCTCATGGTAAGGTGCTATGTTCACTTAAAAAACACATTGAGTTTTGTGTCACCAGAATATACATGGTTTCTGCTTGGAGGCTGCTGTTGACTAAATTACTTCTTCATTACTCATAGCCTTATATACACAAATAATGAAATGCTTGCACAAAGGATTTCAGTTAATGTTTACAAACATATTAAGAAATTAAGAACAGTAATAATTTTTCTCCTTGATATTTTTTTCCATTAGAAAATTGCTATGGATGGTGATACAGAGATCAGTGGATATGTGGATTCCAAGGAAGAGTAATAGTAATAGGTTTCACAGAGACAGAGCAGGGAGAAGAGATTAGCAGCCATACTTTTTTCTGGGGAAAGGGAGAAAGTGATGGGAATCTTGAGGAAAAAAGCCCCCAAAAATGAAGCAGTTTCAGTCCTCACAATGGATAAGACTTCAGGCCTGAAAGTGTTAAGCCTTGATGTTTAAAAAGCAAGACAAGGCTTTTAGATGTGCAGTGGAGGGTAGGGAGGAAAGCCAAGCATAAAAGGCAGCTTGGACCTTTGGATCCAACAAGTACTGAGGGTTGTCTTGCATATTTTATGGTCAATCTCTCAAGATAAATAACAACACACTGAAAACCTTTGATGCTTCCAGTTTTATTAAATTACAACAAGTTACTTTCCCATCGATCAATTAAATAGGCAAGACTGGAACTTGATTATATATTCCTGAGTTGGTCTGCCATAAATCAAGCAAACAGTTGAATAAGCGTTTAATTAGGTGTTCACAGACTGTTGTGTAAAAAAGGAACATACCTACCAAGTCGTATACTTTACTTTTTATCACAATAATTTGTTTCTCATTCACTGATTGATAGCCAGATTGAACTTTCTGTTAAGAATGATAAATAAGCCTGGTGTCCAGACAGAATCTCACCTAGGAAGATCCTATGTTTCCCCTGACTCCTACTTGGGCAGCTTGAGGAAAGGACTCCATACCTTGAACAAACAGGATTTATTCATAATCTGAATGTGTGGATTGCTGACTTTGTTTATCCTACATTTAATTTATTGAGCCCAGGGAACCCATTTGTGAATGGAGTCCAAGACTGAGGCAAGCTGTATATGAAGATACAGGCAGCAAACCAACTCTAACACTACAGCCAGGGAAAAAAAAAACACATAAATAGTAAGAGTTTATCTTCTACATTTCCACAAGAAAAGCCACAGGATAGAATACCTTCCAGCAGACCCAAGAGCAAAAACATCAATTTTCCAGAGGGACTGTGCACCCCAAGGGTACAATGACACCCACTTTTTATCAACTTGGTAAATAGTTGGACTGTAGTCTGACCACCGTGGTCCACAGTCTTTTATTCAAGAGCATCAGTCACTTGATGCTTGGGGTTTTTTGCTTGGTTTTAGGAATTTTTAGCCTAATGGGCAATCACGTGCAATCTGACTGCACTTTCTTGTTAAAGCCAACAGCTGAGTTCACTGGGCTTGTTAAGGCTATCAAGTTGTTGATTAAAGTATCTAAGACTCCTAATGCATGTCATTACTGCCCCAGAGTGATACGTTCAGATACTGATCTGCTTTGCATTCTTCACTGCTGGGAGCCAGGTGATGACTGATCTTGATACAATATGGAATACTCTTAAATGGAAAGAATGGAGGGAATCCTGGTAAAAAAACAGTGTTCTGCAGCAGATGGAGTGCGGGGAAAACTGCTGAAATCATCTGATTACTTTCTGTCATTTTTTTGAGTGCAGAGGTTCTCCTGCTTTGTAATATTGCACCTTGGGCATTGGTTGCGTAGTTATGTATTGCTGCTTGTACAGAAAAATGTGGGTTGTGATCCCTGGTGTACCAAACACTCATGATTTCAGTTAGTTTCTGGGCAGCCTCATGTGCACAACATTTTGTCAGATCTGGCACGTGAACAGGTTGATACATGAGTGTAGGCTGTTTAAATTCCTAGACAAGATTCTTATTTACAGAATCCCAGGATAAGAGTTCTCCTACAAAAAGTCCAAGATTTTAATTTCCCTGGTATACGTGTCCTTGCCAAGGACATATCAGAAGCCAGATAAGAGCATTCAACAATTTATTACAGCTCCAAGGCTTTGAACTAAGATAAATCAAAGGCAGATTTTAAATTTGAAAGTAGTAAGTCCTTAATATCACTTTGGTACTTGCAAGTATGATATGCTCATTTTTTTTCAGCAGCATGGGAGAGGACTGCATATTTTTTTCTGAAATCAAAATGCATGTTGTATGTTCTTTCATTTAGAGAAAATGAACTTTTTTCCCCATTTACCATCTTTGTAATTTCTTCTGATTCAGAAAGGTACTCAAATTTAAGCCTATGAATAAGAACATGGAGTCAGTAGAATTGCTTGTGCCTGCCAGCTAAGGAACAGGCTTAGGCATAATGAATTCAGCCTTAATTAGCTTCTAGTACTGCTAAGGACTTTTTAGGACGAGGAAGATATGGAGTGAACTTTGGTTGTGAAGTTTCAAACTACTCAGGAACCAGAGTTACCTTGGCCTAGCCAGGAATGTCCTAGGTAATTAACCAGCTCCATGATGATGCTCATTTATGTATTTATTTATTTTAAATAAGGAAAGGGACAGAATTCTTAAATTTGGAGTTACCCTGACATTGCTAATGCAACAAAATAAATTGCTAAGGAAAATGAAACAAAGAAAACCCCTAAGATAAGAATTCAAATACATCAGCAGAAAGAATGAAGCAACTTCTTTGTTGGTGAAGAATTCGTTTAGGTTGTCACATTAGGTATCTCTAGCTATGTCTTCTTGCAGATTAAACTGAATGAGTAGTTTAAATTCTATTTACTTAATAGAGGGAGTCATTAGATTTGTTTAGTGGAAAGGTGGTGAAGAGAAGAGGATGAGTTGACTTGTTCTTGCCATCTTTATTAGTTATGTTTAGACACCTTTGTAAATACACTAGGGATGCTAATAGGAAATTAGGAAAATGTAGGAAATGAAGCCCTCAGCGTACAGGACTCAGGACAGAGAACTTCTATGTCTGCATAGTTAAGACTACACATGGAGAGAAGAGGCAGCTTCAGTGAATGGAAGAAGCAGAAAAATGTCAGGTAAGGTATGGGAGTTTTAAGAACAGCATTCTGAGCAACTTTTTAACTGTTTAAACTACTAAGAAGCTAATGGAATTGCTTTTAAAAACATACCTATTTTTTTCATGTCAGCTCAAGTCACAGTTTTCTGAAATCTTAGTTGCCACCTCCTCCTTTTTCATTCTTCAGACAGTTCTGGAAATTGTGAAACTTTGCAAGTTGTAAGGTTGTATGGTACTTCTTGATTCTCTTCTACTCTATTTCTCTGCTGTTGGGTTGTACATTTTTTTTTGCTTCCAATATTCTTAGCACTTCCCCTAATAATGAAAATGAGAGTCAGAAAACTACTGGAGTAAAAAATCCATTGACAAAGATAAACCTAAGTGAATAAAGTAATGGAAAAAGACAGTGCTATGTATACTTTAAATACAGAAGAAAGCAGCTGCCTGGTGAATTTGCTTCCCCACAGCCAAAGCCATTTAACTTGTGTTTAAGAAGAGTAGCAAATAGTAAAAATAATTAATAGAAACAGATGTCACTGGGGCTACTTAAGTAAGAAAAACTAATGTGAATAAGTACTTGAGGGGATATAACATTTAATAATGGATACTTATAGGGAGCTTTATGTGTTCCAGGAACTGCACTTACAGCAATTAATCCTTAGGACACCCCAGGGAGATGACTTGGTAAGAAATAGTCTCCTGCTCAGTTTACAGAAGGGGTTACAAGTGTGGAAACAAGCTGTCATTGTAATATGCCCAAGAATAAATAACACTTTGATAGGAACAGCAGGGCAAGATCTCCTGAGGTTCTGGATTCCTGTTCTGCATTCACATCGCCAAAAGTGGCCAGAACAGAGTGATGTGGGAGATAAGAACGCACACTGACTTTGTGCATGTGTCTGGGCATTCTCTTGCCTAAGAGTGGATCTCATACACTGAAAACCCATAGAAAGATATCTAAAAAATTGTTTATGTAATTGTGAGGCTGGAAACCCGTAGTTTTCTTCAAGATTTTCAATGCTATGACCAATGGAAATTTAGATTGATTTCATAAAATAAAAAATAAGTCGCAACTTATTTTATTTTCAGAAATAGTAGAAAAGTAGAGTATTTGCTTATGTTTTGAGGATGAGACAAGAGTTGAGATGAGTTGAAAATGCCTCATATTTTCCCTCTAGCTTTTAAGTATCAGCGGTTCATTTGAGCAACAGAACATGAAAAACAAAATAGAAAGAATGTGAAAAAGGACAAACCAGAATATAATCAGAAAAAGAAGAAAAGGAACTTAGCTTGTAATTTACAATTCCTGTATCGCATGTATTCCATATACTCTCCTTTTTTCCCCCAAGAGACTCATATAAGCAAGTATTCATCTACCTTACCAACGTTATTGCCTTCACACAATAATTTTATGTGCTCCCATTTAAAAGCATTTTATTAGACATCCCAATTATAGACTATTATTTTTATTACTAGCATTGGGTAGGAGTAATAGACCAACATGCCATTATAAAGACAAAACCAAAATCATTCCTCCTTCAAACAACTTACACATTCTTTGTAATGGCATGTGTAAAATGCTATAATGAGAACCATTCTGAATTGCAGTGATTTTCCTGATTGAATGGTGGTACATATAGAACCTTCAAAGACAATTTTTCTTCTAATTCTTACATCTAAAATAACTGGAATTTTAAATCAAACTTAGTATAGAATTAGTATGGACATAGTCATTTTTATTCAGACAAAATTAGTAAGATATTTGTAAACAGAAGAGTTATAGGACAAGCAACAAGGAAGAATCTAATTTTTATATAGCTGAGTGTCCTGAATATTAAAAATTGAATTATCCTGCCATAAGTATCAGTGGCATAAGTCTGCGGACTTCAGCTTGCATGCTCAGGATGTTTACAGGGATGCTTTCAGTGTTCCTACACAGGAGTGAGGGATGACAGTTTTTCTTGGCTAATATATTCTATCAGGTATGCTCAGACATTGCTTTTTGTATTCTGCCATTCCAGTTGATAATCCATTGCTGCAAGAAGGGCAGAACAAAGACTAACTATACTGTGAAGGCAAAAATTGACATGAAATCCAATCATGATTTGAAATATGGCCGCTCACCACGCTTTTCTTCTCTAAAAAAAAAAAAAGATTATGATGGTTCCTGTGAAACTGTGAGCTATCTGTAATTTGAATCTATTCTGTAGCTTTATGGATAGCAGCTCCCCTAGCTTGCACTTTTGCTATTTTATTCTGCAATGTTCCTCATACCAGGAAAACAGTAATGATTTGTCCATACTAACTCACAATTTACAGTGCTACATATTGCAATGACAAGACCTTTCCCAGACATACAGAAAGCAGGAGAGAATAACTTTGGAAAAACCAGTCTCTGAATGTCAGATTTTTATTTTTACTCTTTTGTCACATATGGTCTCTGAGAAAGAAATAACGATAAACTGGAAGTCATAAGCCCTCCATTGTGCATGAGCAATGAATCCTCCTCCTAAACCAGGAAGATAACATTCTGTAATACCTTTAAAATAATTTGCAGAAAGAGCCAGAAGCCAGAAAGACTAGTTAAGGAAGACAGTGGAAATACCTGTATGAGGTTACTTCAATTCTAATTCATTGGTGTCAAATTTGGACAGAAGGGGAAAAGAAACCTAACCCCTGATAGCAAGGGATGAGAAACAGTCTTGCTTACTACCTGTGTCCAAGTAGCCTCACAAGGGAGGAAGTAACTTCAGAGCCATATTGAAGAAAACCAAAAAGGAAAATATATTGAGAGCAAAGAGAGAAACTCACTCCACAGATACTGTAGTTTTAACAAAGACTGAAAAATATCTTACAGAAAGCTGCTAAAAAAAAAAAGCCCAAATGAATAAAAAACAGTCTTATAAGGAATAATGGGATAATCCCCCAGCACCCAACCTAGCTGAGATGCTGAGGCAGTGAAAGTGGGAGCTTTAGCAGAATCCATCCTTAACAAAGGAAGAAAGATGACCGGTAAGAGAGGAAGACCACAGAGCAAGTCGTATACACAAGAGCTGAGCTAGTTTCTGTGTCCCCACACCCAGTAATTTCAAGCAACAAAGAAATCCTTGCAGTGCCAAGACTGACACAGAATTGCATTTGCTTTAATTAGGGTGTGTTTTTGTTGTTATTTTGCTTTTCCGACTTTTATGTTTTAAAATTTGTATTTCAAGAGACTTACCTCATTTTCAGCCTCAATTAAACGTGGTGATGAGCACTCTCAGGCTGCACATCAGAAACTGTCAGGGCTCATCATTAAGAAATTATCCCAGGTGTTCTTCCTTATGGAGCAACACATCAAAATACAGTGAGGACTGAGGGGAGAAAGCACGGCAGAGACAAGGATTCCTGCAAGTGCGTATTCCCAGGAACCACCAGGATTTGTGGTTCACAAAAAATATCCTGAAGAAGTGCGCAAGATGTAAAAGCTACCCTTGCTGAACAGAAACTAAGGAAAACTTTAATGTCTCTCTTCCATTTTTCCCTCCTTTTCTACTTCTTTTGAGAGGGGTTCTTTGGGTCGCACACTAATTCCTCTTGGAGGAGGGGACAGATTTTAGAATCATGGAATTTTTTAGGTCGGAAAAGACCTTTAAGATCATCAACTCCAACGTTAACCTCACACTGCTAATACCACCACTAAGCCATGTCCCTAAGCACCTTGTCCGCACATCTTAAATACCTCCAGGAATGGCGACTCCACCACTTCCCTGGGCAGCCCATTCCAGTGCCTGCACGGTAAGAGTTGGTGCTGGCAAGTGTAAGAGCTCTGACTCTGTCTCTGCAAATCTCTTTCCACCAGACTTCTTGTACCTCCAAGACAAATTAAATTCCTAAGCAATGTGCTTAGGGCTGGCGTTAGCTGGAGAAGTTCTGATCCTCCACTCATGTAAAACATGAGTAAAAATAAGCTCAGCAGGAGCAGGCCTGGGGGAGGGCTTCCAGTCCTCCTGCATAACATCTAGGCCCAGCGCGTCACATTCTCTGCCATTTGTTCCTGTAGCACTTCGGTGACATGTAATTCCTTATCCTGCAGGTGACAGATATCTTTGGGGTTATGGTTGCTCTGTGGGCAATAAATCTCCACTCAGATATAAGCCTGGGTCGTGCCATATGACAACTTCTTTACTTATTTGCATCACTGTAAGGCAGCCTGGCAATTATACAGAAAGTACGTTACCATGGCAACACAGGGAAACTGCAGCATCTAAAAAAAAAATTAAGACCACAGAATTACTTAACATTTTATTCCCCAAAGACTTTGGTATTCTGAGATTAAACTTTGAAGGAAAAATCATAACAAATGGTGTCTATTTCATAAATAGTGCTTCCTACGCCTTTTAGAATTAATTGTTTCTTTTCATCAAAACATTTTGTATTTTCATCTTTGTAGAATTATTGAGTACAGAGTTTAATGAGTAAAATACTCCTCTATCCCCCGTCCAGATTTTTTTTTTTTTGGCAACACATACCACTTGATTATTAGTCAAGTCAAATGCAGTAATTATTTCAGCACAGTTAATACAGAAGTCCCCTCACACACCTCCCACACAAATGACTGCAGACAGCTCTGACAGCTCCTGCATCCTGGTAAAGCTCTGGAATAGCACGAAACAGTAGCTGAGATTTTACTTTTCATAGGACAGGAAGAGCCAAGCAGTCTGACGCACGAGAATGGACACAAAAAGGTGAGGACACAACCATCCAATGCCCAAGCCGTGGACTGGTACACACCAACTCGAGATAATGAAGCACTCTGGCTTTTAACATAAGTCTCAAGACTCCTTCTGGCTTAGTGGCTAATTCAAACCTGAGGCTCAGCTGTTCAAAGATGGCTTTGTCATCCAGGTCCCACCAGCTGCACTGGTTATAGGTGTTGTGTGTCATAATTTAAACATGCCCTTAAACCTCTTAGTCACATACATGGTGATCAGGAAAGCAAAATAAAATGAAGATTATACTGTCTTCCATATCAACCTGCTACTGCAGATCACCTTGTAGACCTGTGGTTTGTAATCATTTCATATAAGCCATTGCTGGCATATCATTGCTATAAATAGTGGCAATACAATGAAGTGTACATACAAAATCAATAAAATTTAAATAATTTTTTTTTTTTTTAAAAATCACTATATCCCAGACCATTTGTTTTTGTGCTACTGTTTGCAAATGATTTCCTCTCATAAACATGGTCAAAGCATATAAAGGCAAAAACTGTTCAGTGGCCTAAGAATGTTCAATATGTGCCTCTCTGAACAGAAATAATTATAAGCAAGTGTGAAGCAGTCATAGTTTTGTGACAACTTTCTCACAAAAGGTAGGCTGAGCGCTCAGTCTGAGCCTTTTCTGACAAAAATGGAACCATGTGACACAGATACAACATTTTAGATAAGTCCATTAATGAAAAACTAATTTTGTTTGTTTGTTTTTCCTAAATAGTAAACACTGCTAGCAGGCTTCTTTAAAATCTGATTCTTAAAAATACCCCACCCATCCATTCATTGTCAGAGTCAATAGAAAAGCACGCACTGACTTCTGAAGATCAGAGTATTAAAAACAAAATTCTTGCTGTTCAGTGTCTCTGATCTATATTCCACACTAATTAACCTAGATCTTTCAATTAAAAACAGATCTTGGTTCCTTAACAAGAAGCTTAATTATGTTACCTATATTTCATTTCTGAAACAGGTGATAAAGTCCAGGCCCCAATTTAAATCTTTAACAGCACTAAGCAATATGATTCCAAGAGAGCTGTTTTAAAATTGTCCAAAGCATTTGCAGAAATAAGACGTGCAGAAGTTAACCACCATGGCCTACTCAGAATTATCTGTAGCCTTAGTACACAAAATAAATATTCAGTACAAGAATTCAAAGTAATCCAACTGTCTTAAGTAAAATTCTAGAGCTTGAGGCCAACAATACAATGGGAAATAAAGCAATATATCAGTAAAAACTCAGACATAAAATCAACAAGGAAATGCTGACTTTTATTCCAAACAATAGTCTCAATGAACAAGAACCAGAATGCCAGGCGTGGCAAAAAGCAGAAGCAGCAGGAGGAAGAGAGGCAACAGAAGGAGATACTTGATGTTGTCACTGAGTCTACTGACATGTCAACTGAAGCAACCAGCTGAGAGCTGTGAAAAGAAAATGGTAAACAAGAAGCAGCAGCTCAGTCATTAAGAACCAACAGCCAGGTAATGGGAAGAGGCATCCAGCTACCAGGAAGCCAACTGCTTGGGATAAAACTACCACAAAGGAAAGATGGCCACCTGGCACCACTGAAAAGAAATCAACAGCCAGTTGCACATACCGACAAAATTACTGGAATTATTGAGTGGAAAAAGCAGCAAGAGAGGAAGCCTGGAGGTAAAGCTGCAGGAAGGTCTTGGCCACGCTGCAGATGCAATCTGAAACTAATTCAATTTTGACTATAGCTTCACATAGTTGCAATGCACCTTTCACAATGAAATGGACTGATATCCAGGTGCTGAAAAAACTGTTCCTATTGGAGAAAACGAGGTATCATCACAGGAACAGGATTACTTACCACTTCCAAATAGCTGCTTACCCATTTCTGTTTATAAAAAATGCTTGATTGAATGATATTTCTGTTCATAGGATAGGATTCCTTTCATCCCACTGCAGTATTTACCGTCATGGCAAGCCCCAAACACAACCACATGTCTAACTAAAGAGGAGGAAGAAGGAGGGATGACACACTAACACTGACATGTGATGTGATAAGCCAAGCAGGTTCAATTCCCTGCCCGGTCACACACTTCTGGAGTAAACATTTACAAGCTGCTTTAGGCAAGTCTGCTCCTTCCAACAGACCGTGATTCAGAGTCCTGGCATGGCTTTCCACTGGGCTCGGCAGGTGATGCGGGAGCCTGCACTGGGATATGTACATGCTCCTGCAGTCACCGTGGAAGCCTTCCTAGCTGCAAAATGAAGGTAGTGATCTTCCCTAACCTATAAAGTTCTCAGCCGGACAGAGGTACTGATGTCAAAGATCTGGTGAAATCCCCTTTATGCAGAGAGTGCAAGCTGTCGGGTTAAAAATCTGGTGGATATAGGCTGAAAGGAATGTACAGCCACCTCTACAGAAAACATATGGCTGAATTCAATCTTGGTGTAAACAAAAATACTCTAAGATCACACCATTCCTTTTCCTCCTTTTTATTTCACACTTTTCAATGGTTGCAAACTATCATCAAAGCCCATCACAGCCGAAGTCATTTCTGAAGCCGAACTATGCATTTTTTAATGCCATTTTATCTTTTTCCATATGTCACTCCTTCTATTTCTGTTGCTCTTCTTCACCTGTAATCCAATTATATATCTGGTAATTCACTCTCCACTGAAGTCTGATTCATCTGTAACCACGGAAGGACAGATTCCTTGAAGAAATCTTTAGGTGAGACAGTTTGGAGGAAGAAAACTTCACAGCTTCCCCTATTTTACCAAAATGTTCCAATTCCTTGAAAAATCTCTCAAAATCCTGTGGAATTAACATAATAAATAATATAATACCAAAGGCCAAAACTGCATATAGGGAAGCCTGTTTCTGGACAGGTTTTCTTTCATGCAATATTGCCTTGTGCACTTTATTCCTTTTTAAATTTATTCCTCAGTGGGATAAGATATATTTTACTGTGTCTATACTAACTACAGAATTATTTCACCCATTTTCACAGATGTCTTTCCACATTGGCACTCACATATTGTTTTGCCTGTATATCCATTTTCTTGACTTTAAATAAACGTTTTCTCTACCATTTACTTTGCCTGTTTGAAACTCATGGATATGCTTTACCTTTTCCACAAAAAATATATTACTTTAGTTGCTAAATTATTAGTTCCTAAGACAGCTCAATAAACATCTCCCACCTTGTTTGACATGGACCTTTCAGCCTTTTTTTGAATAAGTGGTAGTATTTTTGTTCAATTAAACATGAGTTAATTTTTGTCAGTGGATTTCATAGGATGAGACAAAGCTCCGAAATCAAATCCAGAGACCTTTCAGCTGCTGTAGTCTGTACAGCCACTGGTTTTCTGTTGTACTTTCAATATAAAAGAACAATTAAAACCATGCCTGGTATAAAAAACTTTTATAAGATTCATGACACTTCCTGCTCAAAGTGTTTTTATGTGTTTAGAGACATTTTTACATACTATTCCATTATGCTTCTAGAAACAGAACTTAAGTGTGAAAGTCCTATGACTATCTTTTCTCCCACCCCTTCCTCTTTACTCCCAAATCACAAATCAGTAGATGTGTTTTTTTTCCCCACGTTTAACAGGGTGACAGGGGCTGCTGTTCCGTCTGGCCACAGAACCACTTCCACTCCGTTACTCTGGAATCCCAATGCCACTTGAAGGTAATTTCTGGTGTGCACAATCCTAAAGCACAATGCAAGTGATGCAGGTACAAAGGCAGAGGAAGAGAGAGAGATCCAAGTAACCAGTTCATGCTTGGTCCTTCTTAAATTACCCCTGAGGACTCCTCAAAACAAGCTCATGATGTATATATTTGGTTAAGTGTTCCCCCTGCAAAACTGCATGCCATAAATTCTCCAAAGCAGCAACTGCCCCAGGCTCTTCTACTTCAAGTATTTCTTCACTTGCTTCCTCGTCCTCCCCTGAAATCTTTTCTGTATGACCTTACCTTCTTTCTAATTTGTGTGCACACATATGACAAATTTTGCAGGGAATCTCAATCTCTGCCATTTTCAATTCATAATTAATTCACTCCTCCTCTTCATTTATTAATGAATTAATTTCTTGCTAAGGTTAAAGTTACTCAAAAAGGAAAAAGGCAGAACATTTTCACAGCATGAAGGTTTCCCACACATCAGTAGAGCAGCATGTTTTGGTGGCCTGATGCCTAGAAGAGTCCACAAGCCATAGCAATGAATACCATAAGCTACACCTTTAGGAAAGTTGGGATGTGGCATTTGTTTTGGATTTTG
This sequence comes from Eurypyga helias, assembly GCF_000690775.1. Lineage (NCBI taxonomy): Eukaryota > Metazoa > Chordata > Aves > Eurypygiformes > Eurypygidae > Eurypyga > Eurypyga helias. The sequence continues at coordinate 32,036 of NW_010254615.1, forward strand.
TGTTCACCTCTTATTTCTAAATCCTGTAAATCTGACTGACTCTTTAGAAGAGGAAAACAAAATCAAAACCCTCAACCATTCATTCCTCTATACCCATCCCCAGAGAAAAATCTTTTTCACAGCTTCTGAAGATGTGTCCTGCAACCTTCACATCTGGGGATAGAATCTGTTTTCTGAGGACCAGGATAACAATCATTTGCATTTGAATACAAAATACCTTTTACAATTGTTAACAACCTGGAATGGGAAGCTCAGGTTGTCAGGGGTCTGGCTCACACTTTATCTAACTGAGGTCTCCCCTCTACAGTTTCATTATGCATGCCTCCTGTTCTCCCTGCCCTCTTCCATGACTGCGTGTTACACCCTGATTTCAGATTACACTCACTCTCCTTTTGCTAACATTATGTTGTTATTTCTATGTTCTTTCATAAAATAGGTCTTTAGCTCACTCAACTGTGTGGCATGCACATTTCTAAAACAAAAATAAGATCAACCAAGGTCATCGTTACTAATGGAACCTATTCTAAAATTATGTAGCCCAGATGTGGCTTTTTTTTTTTCTTTTCTTTTTTAATCAAATGTAGGACAAGAGTAGAGAGCACTTGAATTGACACATTAATATAGGAGGGAGACTTTGTGAAGATGGAATCAGAGTTATAATCAAAGCCTGCTGCGTAAGAGCAGACCGCTGCAAGATGTTCAGAGAGGAGTATTAGTAAGGAAACAAATTACTGGGCCCTGAAATCTACGTTTTAAATTAGAATTATATTAAGACTTGAGGCAATTCATACTTATTACTGTCAATGTGGCTTTACTTGTATCTACCTAAAGCAGGAAAACATTAATTGTGCTAATGTATAATAATGAGACTTCCTTATTGCACCAGTGTTGAAGTCATGTTGAAGACAGTTCAAGTGATAAGTGGAACAAGTCAGCATTGTCAGTTTTCCACATGTAAATGAGTTCATCTTTTGCATGTAATTAAGACATTAGAGCTGAAGAAACTACACTTCATATCCCATCCTGTTCTCATGGTAAAGCTGGCATAGGTTGGGAATGTATCACCTCTGTTTGAACCACTTCTGGGAGTTACATAGAATCACAGAATGGTTTGGGTTGGAAGGGACCTTAAAGACCATCTAGTTCCAACCCCCCTGCCATGGGCAGGGACACCTTCCACTAGACCAGGTTGCTCAAAGCCTCATCCAGCCTGGCCTTGAAATGAACACTTCATGGGGCATCCACAGCTTCTCTGGGCAACCTGTGCCAGTGCCTCACCACCCTCTCTGGTAAGAACTTCTTCCTGATATCTAATCTAAACCTCCCCACTTTCAATTTAAACCCGTTACCCCTTGTCCTGACACTACAGGCCCTTGCAAAAAGTCCCCTTTGCATGCTGTATAAAGAGAATAAAATTTCATGTCATATTTTGAAAATGGCATTTATGGTCTATTTATGGCTTCACAATTCAAGGTCATTTAAAGGTATCATTACCTCACTTACTCTGCCAATTCTTTTGATAGCTTGACATAGTCAACTAATAAGATTTCTAAAGTTATTAAAGCACAAGTTGCCTTAGTTTAAAATAGATGCCCACTTAGATACATTGATTAATTTCAAACTAGAAAAGAGCAGATGATTTTTAGCTGGGTTTATAATATAGACCTCAAGCATATATAATTAACTAAGGATCTTAAACATTTGTTTGTAAAGAGATTCTCATATTGCTGGAATCACTATTACATTCTGTACGAAAAATGGTTCTTCAAACATTATGTCTTTATGTAAAATAAATACTCCTTATATTTTTAAGCTCAAATACCATTTTAAATTTTTGCTGAAAAGAGTATTTTTATGAAATAAGGAAATAGAGAAAAGATATTTGGGAACAAGACATTAAATCTTACTACAAGCAGGAAGACGGGTCTAAACCTCCTGGACATTTTTCAGCCAGCAATGTGTCAAGTGCTTATTATGAGCCTTATTTCATTTGAATAGCGGGAAAATTCTTACTGATTTAACTTCATTTACTTTGCCTAGTCATTGACAAATTTAGAGAATAGATTTATTAGGGATTTTTCATCTCTAGGGACGAATTTTCAATCTCTTTCCAGCATGATGTGCAGACCCTCACTACTACAACCTCTCATCATCTACAGTAGTGATACATTTCCCTTCCCCTCTCTTAATAAAACTAATTCAGGCATTGAGTACTTTAATTATTAGTTCTCAGTACTAATGAGTCTTTATGCAAGTAGAGCTAATAGCACTGAATTATCAGTATGAATATACCCACATAACTCCAACAACTAAACTATTTGAAATCAGTTATTGTTCAATGTTGTGAATTTTATTGTTTAATCTGTGTATATCTACAAAAAGATTTATTTGCCTACAGATCAATAGAAACAAATTATCAACAACATTCATAAAATAACATAGAATTATAAAATCGTTTGGGTTGGAAGGGACCTTAAAGACCATCTAGTTCCAACCCCCCTGCCATGGGCAGGGACACCTTCCACTAGACCAGGTTGCTCAAAGCCTCGTCCAGCCTGGCCTTGAACACTTCCAGGGATGAGGAATCAACAACTTCTCTGGGCAACATGTTCCAGCGCCTCACCACCCTGTCTGTGAAGAGTTTTCTCCTGATATCAAATCTAAATCCCCCCACTTTCAATTTAAACCCATTACCCCTTGTCCTATCACTACAGGCCCTTGTAAAAAGTCCCCCCCAGCTTCCTTGTAGCCCCTTCAGGTACTGGAAGGTGCTATAAGGTCTCCCCGGAACCTTCTCTTCTCCAAGCTGAACAATCCCAATTCTCTCAACCTGTTCCCACAAGAGAGGTGCTCCAACCCAACAGGTTGGGTCCCTGAGCAGGCTGAAGAAAAGCAGCTCTTGCTGAGCCTCCAATCTTCAACAAGAGTGTGGGATTTTGTGTTATTGGTTAAAAACCTAGCAGTAGGAATACAAAATGTTTAAGCTAATAGTTAAAGCATATTCTGGCCCTGGAAGTGCTCACTGTTTTCTCTTTACTTTGAACCTCTTTCCTGACCCACCTGAAACTTACCTTTCTCCTCTACTGTCTGGCTCACTCTGCTCTTGCTACGACTCTCACAGTTGTTCTATTTGTGAAAGATATTTCACAATTTACGAAATTTCATTTTATGTTGGTACTGTTAGGAGAGACAATACCCCAGACAGAAAGCTACAGAAGCATTTCTGGGCATGATTTCGTGGAGGTCTTTGCATGCAAGATCTGTATGCGCACAGTGATTTCCTCTGTCTTCTCAACCCACCCCAGATCAGAAGAAGGGAATATTTATTAAAAAAAAAAAAAACCAACAAAAAACCCTGTGAAACTCTATACATGAATTTTAAGGCAAAGCCCTTTCGTGTCCCCAAAGTATAGGCAACAACACTGGCAATTATTGTAATTGGGTCTGCAGTGAGTACTTCAAGGGAGTCAAGGTGATTGACAGCTCTCTCTAGGCTAATAAACACAGAAGCGCAGCCTTTTTTTATTATTTTCCCCTGCAGCTGAAGTACCCCTACAGAGCTTAAAAGCAAACCACCAACTTTTGGGTTTTATTCACTTCAAAATATTTATTTTATTACCTGTTTAGAGCCCTCTTGGTCAATTTTCTGTTTTCTAATCAGATTTCAGTGTCACATCCTCCTCAGCATGGTGAGGCATATATCCTCGTAACAAACTTCCTTGCATTTCTACTCCTTTTAGGTCATCTACAACGCAATTAAGGGAAAAAAAATCCAAACACATTCCCTGACTGATTTGTGGGCTAGTCACTGAGTTGATGGAATAGTCCTGCAGGATTTAAAGAGTATACCAATTTAGTTAGCTAAAATGCTGGGAACACATTAAAATCATCAAAACTATTACATACTATAGAAGATATGAAGTTATTTAAGCCTAAGGCAGATTGTATATTCTACTACAAAATAGTACATTAAGAAACAGTTGAGTCTTTTGAGTTCTTTTTTCCCCTTTACAATAAGCCCTGGGTTAAAAATCTATTCTTCCTCCATTCAATTTGTCTCCATCATTTCCTCAACCAACACTAATCCTTCTCTCAGCAGTGTGTGTTAACCTTAATGCAAAGCAGCTCACAGAGGAGCAATGCACTGCTGTCTTCAGTGGAATTAGGTACACAACTTATGCACTTGGATACACTGTGGATAGTGTAGGTACAAGACACCTCTTGATTTGCTCATTTCAGTAGTGTAAATCAGCAACAGTCAGATCAGCTTGTTTGAAAGCATTCATCACAGAAAATTTCTGTAGATCTTCCATGAACTCTAGTACTGTTTTATTATCATAGCAATAAAAATCTCTGTCTTCCTTAGCTTATGGGAACATGTTTTTCATTCTATCACAAAAAAGACTAACCTTAAAAGTCAGTATTTTTGCATGACTGACTTCACCACAGCTGTGCTCCAACTACATTAGGGCTCAAAGTACAGCCAGCCAGCCAGCTGTGCAATTGCTCTGTCAGCAACAAACAGTCTTTTAAACCCAACACGCAAAACTGGCTGTTTAAAGACATGTCGAACTATTCAGTGGTGATTAGAATACTGAACGGGAGCGGCTGTTTGCTGGTTAATGATGGGCGAGAGATATAATTTCCTACCCATGAAAATAGATGAATTTTTTAGGGCTTGCATTGTCGTACTACTGCATCTTCATTTACAGCACAGAGCACTGCATTAAAGAAACTAACATAACTGGGCTGAATTCCATAGGCCTTTGTCAGGCGAAAGCCATTGCTCAATTAAAGAGCGCAGAATTTGGCACACAGACCTTTAGCATTTGTCTCATATAGAACGACATATGGTTTTCTCAAACAAGGCAATTTGAAACTAACTGATTTTACTTTGTCTTCCCATCTTGTAAACAAGTATGAATGTTTATATCCCTTCTATGATTCCCACTGCTAATGCAACTGTAAGTATTGTGAAGAGACAGAGAAGTGTTTAAGACTTTTTTGGACTCCTGTTTACCATCTGTCTGCAATGATATCTTGGGGCAATGCGTGATAGAGGTTAATTATCCATTGCAAAAAAAAAGGATATTCTTTTTTAATCAGCTTCATGTTCAACTTCTGCTGTCAGTATATAGGAACTATGAACATAGTAACAGACCCCATAAAATCATTAGATTAATCTACATCTTAGAGGTCCATGGCATCATAAATACCACTTAACCTCAGGTAGAATGACTCCATCATCTGTCACATTTCAGTTTTAAGTTTTACACAGTGAATACTACTGGCTAAAAATATCTTCTGCTAAAAAAAAAAAAAATCTTTAATTCAATAAGCATTAAATATTGCCTATCAAGATTATTATGGCAAAAGCAGGCCACTACAGTAAATAGCCAGTATCACTTACCATTGGAAATATCCACAGTGCCACTCCACGATTCCTGACAGTCATTAAGCCTACTGTCAGCTCCTGATTTTGATGTTTTTAAGTAATTCTACAACTCTTCCCAAGGGACAAATTCCTGTTATTTGTAGACACAACCAGAAAATTATTGCTGGCTTTTCTACAAAAGAATGCCAGAAGGACAAGGCTATCTTCAAGAAGAGTAAAAAAAAAAAAAAATCTCTGATGATAAAGCAGATAAGACAAAAATATCAGACTATGATCTTAAGCACAGACCCATTTCAGTGTTCAAATGGCCTTTGGATCAAAGCTTTTTTGCTGGATCAAAGCCCATTCAACACCAGGGAGGTGCTAACTTTTCTTACCCGTCTAACAAGATGAACAAGCCCCGAGTTATCAGAAAAGGTTGAGCCAGTTTCCCCGTACATTTGTACTGAAGCAAAATGAAGCCTGCAATAAATCACAGCTCCTGCAGGAGCAGGTTTCAGATTTTGGTGCCATTTATTAAGTCAGACCAATACACATGCCCAGAACTTTAACCTCATGATGGGTATCTTCGTCAATCAGGGCATTTCTAGCTTTTCACTATCAGAACAAATCTGCCTTCCAACAGCTTTTCTAAGCTATGCACAAAGCATTGTACACAGCAGTCACTTCCAATGAAATTCATTGCTACCTAGTTTATGCTGATGTATATGCATTCTTCTATTTCATTCTTAATTTTCCAATGGACTTATGAATTCAGTTCATAGGTGATGGCCATAACAACAATGTTGGATTATACACATGGATGAAGAGACTATAAAAATCCAACTATTTTTGTGAAAGTTTGGAAACACTACTGTAGTTTTTCCAGGAAAAATAAGGCATTTTGTGTGTCTCATTCTTCAGTTTACCTTGGTAAGCCAGCCTCCACTCATGGGGAAATCACCTATTCTCATCCAAAAATTGTGTTCAGTCAAAAGCTACTTTTGCTCTAGTACTGTTTTCCATCAATCATAATAGAATCATAGAATATTTTAGGTTGGAAAATACCACTAAGACCATCAAGTCGCACCGTTAACCCAGCACTGCCAAGTCCACCACTAAACCATGTTCCTAAGCACCTCATCCTCAGGCGGTGCCTCCCTGGGCAGCCTGTTCAAATGCCTGACAACTCTTTGGGTGAAGAAATTTTTCCTAACTTTTCTAAACTTCCCCTGGTGCAACTGGAGGCCATTTCCTCTTGTCCTGTCACTTGGGAGAAGAGGCCAACACCTACCGCTCTGCAACCCCCTTTCAGGTAGTTGTAGAGAGTGAATACCCAGCACATTTTATAACTTGCTCTTTTTCATTCTACTCTCTAAAACTCTTTTACATGAAAGGATGCATCTCAAGGATCTAGCTAATGCAAGGAAGCATAAAATAAGAATCATTTACAGTCAAGGCTAAAAACCTACCTCATTAAAGGTTTGCTATTGTAACTGTTATGGTCTATCAAGAAAGGAAACCTTGCACACTAAATGAGGCACAAAGCTTCAGCACAAAAATGAGAATTGTTGGTTGAGTCTTACCCCTGTTTCCCAAGTTTATCAGACCCTTAGTGTTAGTGTGTTTTTCCTTTGGATTCCCTTTTTAGTGCTTAAAAGAAGATAAATAAATACTTGTAAGACGCATTTTCTTTAAAATTAAAGCTGCTGGTGAAGAATACAAGGCAAACTTCTGAAGGAGCTCAGTACAACATAGCTCAAATTTTCCCTGAGTTTGGCAGAGTTTCGCAGGAACTACTATTTTGCCAAAGGTAAGGTCTCCTCATGAAGACAAACAATTTGCAGAATAGGCTCCACTCATTTCTAAGCCTCAAACCCAGGTTCATACCATTATTGCATCAGAATCATAGAATCACAGAATGGTTTGGGTTGGAAGGGACCTTAAAGATCATCTAGTTCCACCCCCCCTGCCATGGGCAGGGACACCTTCCACTAGACCAGGTTGCTCAAAGCCACATCCAGCCTGGCCTTGAAGACATCCAGGGAAGGGGGCATCCACAACATCTCTGGGCAACCTGTTCCAGTGCCTCACCACCCTCTCTGTGAAGAATTTCTTCCTGCCATCTAATCTAAACCTCCCTGATTTTAATTTATACCCATTACCCCTTGTCCTATCACTACAGGCTCTTGTAAAAAGTCCTCTCCCAGCACCCTTGTAGGCCCCCTTCAGATACTGGAAAGCTGCAATGAGGTCTCCTCGGAGCCTCCTCTTCTCCAGGCTGAACAAGCCCAGTTCTCGCAGCCTTTCGTCACAGGAGAGGTGCTCCAGCCCTCTGATCATCTTCATGGCCTCCTCTGGACTCGCTCCAAGTGGTCAATATCCTTCTGATATTGAGGGCTCCACAGCTGGACGCAGCACTCCAGGTGGGGTCTCACCAGAGCAGAGTAGAGGGGCAGAATCCCCTCCCTCGACCTGCTGGCCACACCTCTCCGGATACAGCCCAGGATACGGTTGGCAATCAGGACTATAACCAAACAGGTTCCCGAGTTAAACATTACCAAATCAGTTCTTGTACTATGATAACCCAATGGTATCCTTCCCATCATCTTCACAGGCAATAGTATTGGTGTCATAAAAGATCTAGTATTAAAAAAAAAAAAAAAAAAAGTATTTAGTACCCATGCCACTGAAGCACCAAGTATGCTGTATATTTCACAGACAAAAATGTGCTTCAGAAAAGTCCTAGTTTCCCTCTTATGTTAGATTTTTTTCCAAAATGACCAAAAAATTTATGGCTCTTCTGGCTAGAGTGCACATCTTTATCGAGGGTCTCCAACCCCCTGCATACCAGCTGTAATCCTGACAGCTCCAGCCACACACTGTGTCACAGCAGAGGGCAGGGCTTGCTGTCACAACACGTTTTAGACTCTCAGGCTCAAATTAGGCAGGACTTTGGGTGTAGTAATTAACTGCCCTTGATCAGTGATCCAGGAATATAAACACATGCATCAGTCAATTAGAGTTTATGTAGTCAAGCAATTACCCTTAGCTGTACCTAAATTAAAATATATCTGAATCAAGCATGCAAGGTAAAGTAGCTTGTGTACTGTTGGCAGGCTTATTGTTATAAAACACTTGATCACACCATCTAAAGATCAGTTGCATAATTGAGTATGTCAAATATCACCTTCAACAGAAAAAAAAATGTTATAACTTTCACATACTTCAGTGAACAGTGAAAGTAATGAGAAAAGACAGTATTTTGTTATAGCATCAAGCTCATTTTTTATGCACATTTTTAACTGAAAAAATGTCTCAATAAACACTGATTGTTATGAAGTCATTCTGGAAAGCTTTCTATCCTGTGTTTAATGAGGTACATAAATAGTCATGGTGTGTTTCCATACATCCTTCAAGCCATAGCAATTTTTACAAAGCTACCTGGAATCCTGGCCCTCAGAAGTCATTTATCCAAGAACACTAGTAGGACTACTTCTCTTATTTCATACCAGATTAGGGGAAAAAAAACCAACACAAAAACCAACAAAAAACACCCACACCACCCACGCCACGATTCACATTCTCTGTTCTTGCACTAGGTCACAGTTTTTCCTATATTTTCTTGTCTCTCAGGCAATAAATGATTCTCAGTGCCTTCCACCACACACACTACAGCTAAGTTAAAAACTGAACCCTTCAGTTCAAAGACGGTTTAGTACTTTTTTTTTTTTTTTTTTACAAAATGTCAAGAAATTAAATGAATTTGTTTCAGGAAGTCAATATTCTTAGAGAGCAAAGAATATTAACAGCAGTATTTGAAAGAACTGTCCTTGAGCAGCAAGTTTTCTCATCAATAGTAATTTTGGTCTAGTTATCTATGCAGAAGTCTCTTGCAATGTCAAGGAGAGTAATAGAGAAGACTGAAATAGGAGTAGAAAGCAAACAAATAATGAAAACCTAAGTGACTAAACGTATGACAGAAAGAAAGCTCCAATTTCATACCATGTTCACAGAGCTTAAATAAAGACAAAGCCACTACATTATCTACATCTAGAGTCTGTCCTTCAGATCGCTGCTGATCTACAGCTTGCTAAAGATCAAAATGGACAAATTCTTTATGACTTTCATGGCAGAGTACAAGTAAATCTAAAGCTTCACAACAATGCATGTGTGTTCAAAACTTGGGTAACCACTGTCATGGATGATCGTCATTTCCTGCAGACACACCCATACTGAGCCCTGTCACTCACACACAGAAGTTTTTCACTTCTTAGATGAATGAACAGATTTTTTTCAGGCAAACAAGAGCGACATATCCTGAGGCAAGGAAAAACCAAGACATCCACCAAAGACCTACTACCTTCAGATACAAGACAAAGCCTCTTCCAGCCTAACCTAGGGAAGTCAGTTTTCCAGATGCTTCTGCTGGTTGCTGTGAGCCTGAGCATATAAGGACACCAAGCAGAGGATCCTCAGTATTATTTAACAACATGGATACAACCTTCTGAACTCACCCAGTCATCTGATCAAATTTTGAAGGTTCAGATTAATGAATGAATAAATAAAATGTGTCAATTCCTCCAGACCCTCCTAGGCAATGAGCTGACATGGGAGAGTCAGCTGAAGCAGGAGACTCCCTTTTACTTACTGTTTTGCTAGGTAGCTGCAAATGTTAAATACGTGCTGAGTGCAATACACATTTTACCTGTAGATCCTCAAACAAAAAGAGACAAATTGAATTTGTCTCAAATGCTATAACAGTGTAGGCCAGTATGCAAAATGCTTTTAGGAAATAATTTGCCTCTTTTTTAAGGTTTCAGAAAGTAGAGCCGCATCATACCTCTAGTCCTACTCCTAAAAAAATGGATTATCCCCATAAGAAGGAGCCTGCCTCTGTGAAACTGGAGATTTCTAACTTCAATCTACATCTCCTGGATTTTGATGGAGATTGGTTTGGAGGGGAATGCATTCTGGCTTGGAGGCCCATTGGTGGAGATTGGGATAACATTCTCAGCAATTTTATGTTTTCCTTTCCTCTTGGTCAGGTCAGAGGCATTGCTGAATGTTGGGCTTGGGGGGATTGTTTGTTTGCTTGGTGGAGTTTTGTTTAGTATTACCCAGCTCTATTGTTTTAACATCCTCATGGGTTTGTGGCTGAAGAAATATAGTTTGGAATGAAGAAAAAAAAAAAAGCTTACAGAGTCCCTTTAGAATGTCTAAGTATATGCTGTCAAAACCTATAGATTTGAAAATGTTTAATTTTAGTAGATGAAGTGGCTAAGAAGATAAAGTGGCTAGATTTAGTGTCTAACAGCTCCTTTTGCTACTACTGGTATTCTACCTACCATACCATACATGATGGAGCTATCACCCTACTTCATAATAGGATTGCCTCTCTGCATTATTATTTATAATTGACGTTTAATAATAGCTATGTGTCTGAAGCTCTTTTATTCCTCAGATATATCAGAGAATCTTTGTATGGTTTTTAATTAAATAACAGTGGTTACTTTGGTTATTTCTCTAAACAGTCTCATCAGCCATCTATATGCTTAACATTCACTATATATTCTATTGCATTTATCATTTGCTTTCTGTCATTTCTGCAATATAAATAACAAAATCTCATTTAAGTAGAATGGGTTGTTAACCAGTGTACCTTCCCATTCCCAAACTCTTTTCAAGAGTTTAGGAATGTCTGAGGGTGATGTGTTTCACCACAGACCTGCTCACAGCACTTTGGACTAGTCTCTATAAGGAAGCTGCACGTAGTTTCATAAATTGGATTTTCCCAATTTTTCTCCAGAGGCAGGAAAAAAAAAAAAAAATATATATATATAAATCCCAAAAGCAGTGATGTCACCTGGCACAAAGCAGGAGTGGCCTCTTCCAGCATCAGGCAATCAGAGAACACTTGGGTGCTTCATTGCACCTCAATACAAATGAGAGGGAAGCTACCAACAGCAAAGAACACAGTATGTGTTTCACCTTAAACTTACCAGCAGAGCACAGATCCTCTGAGACTCTGCTGTTTTGCTAATCCATACAACACACATCAAGGCAGTATGACTGTAGGAGATAAAGGAAAGGATGCATACAGTTAATCCGTATAATCAGAACGGATATAAATAACATTTCTCTTAGTTTGCTCTCAGACTTCTGGAGTTCTTAATGACTCCTGTCTGGGAGACATACTGACTTTGAAATTACTGAGACAGATCTGACATTCATGAATAAAAGGATGATATTCTACCAAGACAACTCTATCAGCATAAATAGCTGTAACGGAATAAAAACCTTCGTATTAACTTCAATACTGGATTATTTGGCTGTCTAAAATTGCTGTATTCAGTCTTTGTACGTCACCTTACTTCTATTTGCTAGGATAAAGCAGCACTGAAAGGAAGTATTGCCATGTAGAAAAATGTCTCTGTTTAAGGCACATAAGGAAGTACTTCATGTTGTCGCATAAGTGTGCTGCAAAGCCATAGCATGTGAGAGGGAGGCAAGTTGTTTTGAGCTTCTGCCTGGTGAAAATTGCATCAGGTAACGGTGAGTGCACATGCCTGGGGCTAATGGTTAAAACTCCCTTAGAGCTCCCATCTATCTGTATCTTCCTAGCATTGCCCTTCCATAACAGGCATCTGGTTTTGAAGGGATACTTAGATGGCACATAAAGCTATCAGTCTCAATGCTAAGCAGATGCATTTGGAAATGGCAAAAAACATTCAAAGTCTAAGTTGAATGGAAAGCAACTTAGAGAACACTTTAACTTCCTTTCTTTTTCTTTTTTTTTTTTTTTAAAAAAAGGGGAATTTTGTGAACAACAAAATCCAGTGAGCAAGTCACTCGATTCATAAGTCACATTTAATAGTTCTGTTAAATTATGTCAAAGTGACATAATAATAGTTCAGGGAATATTTCAGAGGCTTTACATCAACTTTAAGCTAGCCACAAGCAATGAAACCAGAAAAGCAAAAGTATATCCATTTTTATAATGATGAACATCATTTTACAATCATGCCCACAAATAGCTTCACCAGTGCCTATGGACTGTGAACAGCTGCTTAATAATCTTAAAATAATTGAAATAGCCTCTCTGAGACATATCACCCTCTTAGTCTTATGCATTTTGATTCGCCACAGGAGCCATGCATGCACACACACACAGAGAATAAGAAAAAGCTGTGAAGAAAAAAAAAGGTCAGACTTTCCTGCTTAAATAAGGACATCATGTTTTCCTGAGCTAAACTTTTACCTTTAGTTGGATTTTTTTGTTTTGTTTTGTGGGGTTTTTTTATAGATGACAATGTTTATTCTGTCTTCCATATTCTGTTTAGGTGATAAACAGTAATCAAGGAGCCAATAGTAAACATAAAATGTGTTAATTTCTGGATGTATACAGTTAGACTTCAATATTGATATCAAAATTATTACTTTGTTTGTATAATTCCCATTATTTTGATCCTGATTTTGCATTCACATTCTGTCATGAGAAACTTTGCAGTGAATTTCATGGCTGTAACATTTGAAGAGCAGTTTCTCATGTGTTTATATTTTGATTGTTTTCTTCTAAAAGCTATTTGGTCAAAACACAAACAGCACAACAGGAGTGTCTTCTGACTACGGGACACATCACCCTTGTAAAGGTAGCGGCAAGTTACCGAGACACTTGTCAAAAAGAGATTTATGCTTACAATTTAGAAGGGGATTTGCCAGTATAAAAGAAGTATTCTGAAGAAATAGCAACCACAGAAACACAAGTGAGGTTTATGGTATATCTTTTGAGCTGAAAGCTATGTCATCAGGTTTCTTGTATCTATCCATTTGGTTCAAAAAAGGAAAAGAAACATCAAGTATTAAGTGCAGAAGTATACTATTGATACCATTTTTAAATGGTATAACTTGTGTTCCAACTGAAATAGAAAAAAATTCTGTTGTTGCTGAAATATCAAATTATTTCATTTATTTTACAGGTTTACTTGCAAACATTTTGACTCTAAAAAGCAAGTCTTCCTAGGATTGCGTGAAACCTTGGCGACCTGAATGGTAAAATGTTGTATATACTAACATAATAAGCCATAACTTAGTGACGGATTGTTCTTAATTGTAGTTAAAGACTGCTTAAAAATCATCTATATTTTCAAAAATAGGCAGCCTGACAAAGAAATAAATCTTCAAAATTAAAACAGAAGTAAATACAGAATGTTGTTACAGTGAGTGAAGGTCATCTATAAATGTAAGATAAATTCACACTTGAAAAATAGGGTTTGAAATTTCATGTAATTGAGAAAGAAAGAATAATTAAAAATGCTGAATAACCAAAATGGAATATTTCTGATTATATTTCAAGAATTTGTCTTAAAGTGAATGTTTTTCCTCTCATTTTCTACAAAGTTCTGTTCCAAGCAAAACTGATTTATACATTCCTGCAGCCATTGCAGAGAGAAAAAAAAAGAAACCTCTTAACTCTGATAAACAGATTAAAAAGATACCTAAGAAAAAGATGGTATAAGAATTGAGTTGACATTCAAAAGGTGTTCCAAGAGCTGTCCTACTCCAGAGGTGAAAGCAATTGCACCTTCCCTGCATTAGCAGCACTGAATATGCATTTTTATGACCTGTCCTCTGCTCTCTGCATTGACTTCAGATAAAATTCACAAGGCACAAAGTTGTTCTCATCTGGAATAGTCTGTTACACAACCTTGATCACCCCTTCATATCTCACGGCTGTACGGATGATGAAGTCATCAGTGTGTATGTGTAAGCTGCTCAGAAACTGTAATGACAAATGAGGATCAAATGAAAAACATGAAAACACAGTATCAAATAGTACTTCTCTGATCTAAAACACCTCCAGTTAGTTTATAGGTAAAATTTCTAGTACTGTAGTTCTCAGAGTTTCCCCTGTCATGAATCAATAATGTTTGTATGGTCAGGCAGTATAGTGCCTGGTCTAAAAAATTCTAAATTCTAAGAAGACCAAAAGCCATCAGAATTTCCTGCAAATCCACAAAGAATGTGCAGCAGTAAGACAGTACTACTGTGCTTTTTGATCCTGTGTGCTGAAAAAGAATAATTTTGTTTTCTAGCACTGATGTCTTGAAACAGCAAGTATCCATCTAATTAAAATTTATTTAACATTTAGGACTGACATTAAGGTGCTAACTAATTAAAAAAAAAAAAAAAGCCAAGCTAAACAAACACAAACCACACACGCTAATTACAAAAATGTCCAAACACTCAGAGTCACTGAATTCACTCCACTCTGACAAGCCATTGCAATGAATAGTCACTTCTTAATAAGAATCTTCACCTATTTCAAGTCTTATTTCATAAGTCAGATACTGAATCTCTCTTACCAAAGTTTGTTCTCACTGTTATAAATAGATTTTTCAGCCCTTAAATTTCTCTTTGATAAGTTAAATAGACTGAGGTTCTTCAGGAACTCATTAAAGGCTTATTTTCTAGTCACTCTCTCACTCTTTGTTTCTTCTCTGAACCTTTGCCAATACTTTTTCTTTATATAATTACGGACTTCAGAACTGAATGTAGTGTGCTTTCAGTAATCTCATCAACACAAAATAGAAAGGGAATATAGATATTAGCAAGAACATATAGTGCCAGCATCAAACATCGTAGTCTTGACATTATTTCTCAAGCTCATACACAGAATGTCAGTGGAAGATGTACGATGAAAAAGAAATAAAACAATTTGACAATCTTCCCCTGATATTTATTCTGTAAAACTTCTGCCTAGGTCTCAGTTCTCTCGGCACAACCTTCCCATTCATCAAAGCCTGGACGAGGCTTTGAGCAACCTGGTCTAGTGGAAGGTGTCCCTGCCCATGGCAGGGGGGTTGGAACTAGATGGTCTTTAAGGTCCCTTCCAGCCCAAACCATTCTATGATTCTATATAAACAGTCTATGTGAATTTCTTTCTATTAATTTAATATTCATCTGAAAATGCTAAAATTAGGAAGATTATGCGGAATTGCTGAAAGAAGAAAATTCTAGCGTTAAAAAAATAATCTAAACTGAACACACTGAGCACTTGAGCCAAGTGCAGTTTTCTTTCTTACAGAACGTTTCAGTATTTTTTTAAAATGTAATTAAAGTTTATTAAAATATCCTCAGCAACTGCAGAATACATCTGGAAAAGAAGAATATTAATGTCATTTTAATTCTTGCACAGGTCACTGGGTAGAGCAATACTGGATACTGTGCAGATTGTTATCATATTGTGTTTATTATCAACAGAGAATGCATGTAGGAAAAAAACCCTCTCTCTCTCAAAAATAACCCAGCGTTTATTTCTAGTAAAATGCTGTTAATAAGTGAAGTGTAAGAGTTTTAGTGTCTGATTATTAACAATAATCATATTATTTCTCAAAGGCATTGACCTTCCCTGCAGGATACCTGTAATTGCTGCATTGTACCAAGCTGGCGGCTGAAGAGTACGCTTGGCCAAAACATAGTTGCTGCTGCTCAGGTGAGTAGCCAAGTCTGTGTGTCTGAACTCATGCTGCCCGTGACTTGGCCCACTCTCCTGTACCAAATGTTGTGTGGGTATGATACGGCCTCCTGACCGGGGAACACCCAGGCTGTACCTGACCAGGTAAAATGAGCAAGGCGCTGTCATCCTGAGCCTAGCCGTAGTAAATTGCTCTTTTTGGGCTGAATCTCAATGTCCATTCACAGTGTTTCCTCTACTATTTGCCTCACAAATTTTCACAGCTCCTTCTTCAAGTGAATAAATCCACAAAACATTTTACTTGGGTCCATTTGATTAAAATCAGGGACATCATCAGTAGCTGCAATAAAATAATTAATAGAAATCAAAGATTACTTTTTCATCAGTATTTTCACTTACAGTCTACTAAACTCCTCCTTGAAGACGAATGTTTCCTGGAAAGTAGGGAAAAAGAATGAAAGGGGAAAAAAGAAGATGCTGTTTAAAAATGTGTTCTAGGGGATGTCAGTGACAGCTTAAGGGCTGGAAACCATGTTGGGGAGTACAACAGGATCATAGACTGGAACTAGATGTTCTTTGAGGTCCCTTCCAACCCAAACCAAACACTCCCTGCCATAGGCAGGGGCACCTTCCACTAGACCAGGTTGCTCAAAGCCTCATCCAGCCTGGCCTTGAACACTTCCAGGGATGGGGCATCCACATCTTCTCTGGGCAACCTGTCCCAGTGCCTCACCACCCTCTCTGGGAAGAACTTCTTCCTGATATCTAATCTAAACCTCCCCACTTTCAATTTAAACCCGTTACCCCTTGTCCTGTCACTACAGACCCTTGTAAAAAGTCCCCCCCAGCTTCCTAGCAGCCCCTTCAGGTACTGGAAGGTGCAATAAGGTCTCCCCGGAGCCTTCTCTTCTCCAGGCTGAACAAGCCCAACTCTCTCAGCCTGATCCCATAGTAGAGGGGCTCCAGCCCTCTGAGCATCTTCACAGTCTCATCTGGACTCCCTCCAACCAGTCTATATCCTTCTGTTTTGGGGGTTCCACATCTGGACGCAGCACTCCAGGTGGGGTCTCACGAGAGCAGAGTAGAGGGGGAGAATCACCTCCCTTGACCTGCTGGCCACACATTTTTGAATTTAGTTTGGTGGAACTTCAACCCTTAATGGGTGTTTACAAGTAAAGGTAATAAAGATCAAATATCTGTTGATTCTTTCTACACATAGAAGACAACAGCTTGTAGGCACTCCCTGAAATATATGGAAAAATGTCAAAAATCTCCTGCTGGTGGTATCTTTCTTTATATGAATGTCTAATATACACTGATAAATCACAGAGGTGTTTGCACAAAAAGCAAAGCACATTTTTCCATACCCTAAGCACTCTGAGTCTTTTGACTCAGTTTCCCCATCTACTGATGTGAATATCCAGAATTATGACCTCTCGTCTCACGGTTTCTTCCCACTTTCCAGAGACCCCCCCGCACACTATCCATGGTCAGGGAAATTACAGACCCCGGCACAATCCTACACATCCTCCTTAACGCCTGGGGAGATGCTCAGTCATGTAGAGGTGCCCATTACATTGCCTCATGCCTGGCTGTATCACTGCTCTTATGCACTGTCTACTTGACCTAGGTGAGCTTTTGTGCTCCACTGCCTTTAATATAGCCCTGGAAAGGGATTTTCATGCTCTCAAACTGTCTAAATAACCATTGCTTTACAAGCATTGTGATCTTGGTGTCAGCTCTTTTAAATTTTATTGCCATGTACTATGAATTTCATTCTGGCAAATACCCCAGAGCCCCTTTTTCCATTCTCTCTGCATCTGTGGGGCATCTGAACCCCATACCCAGCCACCTGGGGCTGAGATTTGGTTACGCACAAGCCTCGCTTGCCCCTACACCAAATTCAGGTCATTTGTTGATTATTCAGTCAGTAAGGATAACAACACCTCATTACCTCTATAAACAGAGCTTGGAAAACAGCATTAAGAAGAGACAAAGTGTTTGCAGAAAGAAGCACAGCCAAGGTGGTCTGGCTCGCGCTGGCCCTTCCAGCGCTTTATCAATAGATGGCAGCAAGAAGCTCCTTCTCTCCTGAGCGTGGAAGGAAAATACAGCCCGGCAGGAACATAAAGACAAGCTTTCCGAGAGAGTTTAGGTACTAGATGTTAGCAGTCATGTGTTGTGGCTGGTTCAGGAGCGAGTATGGAGATGACCCTTTAGTAAAGCGTCCCAACACGTTTGCAGTACGTCGAGAATGCATCAACAGGAATTTGAATACCTTTTCTGCTTGTGTTTATTTCCATCTCAAATGACGTGGGTTAAAATCCTAAAATGAAGCATAACAACGGGCGAAAAAAATAGCTAAACCAGGTCAGGGTGTCATCTGCACCCAAAAAAAGGCTGCAGAGGTTGGAACTCATGGGCAGTGAGACATCTGTAACAGCCCACTTCACAGTCTGAATAGTTGTGTGCTTTGCATCTTGCTTCAAAAACATTACAATTTGGATGTGTAGTAAAAAGGGTTTTGTTTGGTTGGTTTTTTTCCTAGCAGGACAGTCTTTCAAAACTACTGCATCCTTCCTTCGTGCACTTTATTTGACTCTTGTTTTTCTGGACCAAGTTACCAACTCCTTGTTTTGCCAGTTTCATACTCAGAGTAGTACTTTTTCTGTTCTCAGGGTATCCCTTTACTCCCAAATAACCTTTCTTCACACACACCCCCCCTACCTTCTGCATTATTTATTTTTTTCTTTCAGTTTTTCCCTTTCTTCATTTCTTATGCCCTTAGAGCAAAAAATCTTCACATCAACCCATCTCTTTCCAGTCCCACATGTTGCAAATTGACTGGGTTGGACAAGTTATCAAAACGGGGCAAGTGAACCAGTGACTTCTGAAGGATGTGTGAAATGGGAATGAATATGCCTGCACGCTGCCACTGCCACGCAGAAAGAGGCACTGTGTTAGGATTTCTTGGGACACAATTTTTACTATGATATTTAGATGTAGTTGTAGATTAGTTAAATATTTAAGCTACAAATCTAAGCAGACCATTCATTATTTTTGTCACACAAAGTATATTTCAACATAATTTCCTGAGCAGATAATATCCAGTAAAAGAAGAAACTATACCTTCTTGGAAGGATTCAGACAAAACCGCTAAGAATTGAACTTCATTGTTCAATTTTAATATTAAAAGGATTCAGAACACTGACCTCAAGACCTGTCATTTCCTCCATCGTGCTATATACTTTGAAAAAAATAGTTTTTAAAGAAGTTAATATTTCGTTATTCTTTTCAGTAGCAGACCTATTATTTCTGCTTAAGCTCTGCCAAGTTCTAGAGCAATTAGTAGTTTCCAACACAAATACTAACTAAGAGTTCAAATGCAAAGTCTACAGCATCCCTTCTGAATGCCTCAAATCTGTCCCAATGTCAGCAACAGGGATAGTGCCGTGAACCCCGGAGAATCTGTGTACCCAACAAAGTTCTGCCTCCTGCCTATCTGAAGGGAAAGGGCTTTGTGTGCCAATGGCAGTTACAACTACGTTAAAATCCAGCTCCTTATCAACAGTGTCATCCTACTCGTGTTAAGTGGTATGATAAGCAAGAGCTGGAGACAGATGGCTAGATCTGTGGAGGGATCTAACGTTTGGTGGCAAAGATTAGGGAACACACGTACTGGACAGGCTGGGAGTGCCTCGGCACGTCACCCAGCTCTCCCAGAGCATTTAAGAACTCTTTCCTCCCCACCCCCCCTCTCAGAGCATGTTTAGCTTAGCTTAAAGTTGGGGAGCACTTTCTGCCAAGTTAAAAAGAGGCAGAGCAGAGTCATGAGCTTAGTGGAAAAGATTTTCCCGGAAGGGTGAAAACCAACATTTTTCCTGCAAAGCTCTGATAATAGGGAGATAGCCCAGGGCTCCAAGCAGAAGTAGAAAAACTCATGCTTGTTAATTTATTCTCCATGGATTTTTGAAGCTAATTTATGGTATGCAGTTTTATTTCAACTTATCAAAAATGTGCAGAGGAGGGAAGTGACACCTACACAATCAGCCAGAGGGTGGCCATAGATCTATTTCTGCTGCATTGGAAGCTGCATCCCCCTCTCCTGTCAAGATTATTTGCACATCCACTACGCAGCCAAAGTACAGTCACATCCTAGCTGTGTGGCAGCACCAGTCACGGGACTGCAGGACAGGGGAGCTGGCAGAACCACTCCCTGCTGCATCCCTCCTTTCAGGTCTCGGGTGGCACCTGTTAAAAAGAGGCATTGCTTTTCACATGATGGGCATGTGACTGGTCACAGCAGAGGAAACGAGAGTAGCTTCTGACTGACACGCCAGCATTTTGGCTCCGTGACCCTTCTCCAGGTGCAAGGGTGAGAGACAGTCCTGAGGTGTACCCAAACAAGAGCAACAGGAGCATGTTGTGGAGGAATTTGGTAATGAAGCGCATCTGGCAGGTGGGCGATAGCTCAACTAACACTGGTTTGAAGAACAAAAGAATGACAGACCATTATCCTAGTTTAACAGGCAATATAACTAAAGGAGAGCAGAGTAACAACAATGACGAACATGGGGCACAAAGTCTTTTCTGAAAGCTAATCCACTAAACAGGCTATACCCTCCAAGAAAATATTTTCCATCATGGAGAGCCTTTTCTACACAAGTTAAGACACCATTCTGCAAGCCACTAACAGGTTCTGCTGTAATGTACCTCACACAATTAAAAATCATTACATAGGTGAAAACTGTGTTTTGTCATCATTTACATGTGAGCATCAGTGAAATATTATTATTAATGAATCAAGGTAAATATTGAATTTCAATACTTAAAAGTTTCCATTCATACAGTGATCCTGAAGGATGAATTCATAATTTAAATGCTTGTATTAACCAGATCCCATATCCACACAGACCAATTTCAATATGATTAGCTTTGCAGAGTCACACATTCAGGGCAGATATATGAAGCTTCGCAGGTCATCAAGCTTCACTTGATCTTCACTTCAGCTAGTTTCACATAGCAATACCATCTCATCTTGTTTTATCTATTCTGGGTTATGACTCTTTCCACAATACCATAATTTTTTCTTTGCAAAGAAGCCAGACTAAGAAGGATGCAATCAGGGGCAAGAGATAGAAGTTGGCTTCTCAGAAACATGACAGGAGGGAATGGAATTAGCCCTGAAAAAAAATGAGGAGAAATGGAAATAAAGTTTGTATCTGATGTATTTACAAAACAAAACAAAACCGCACTGTTCTTGGGGAAATAAGAAGCAGTGAAACAGGATGGAGAGGAAAACAGTGACTTTTTGAATCCATGA
>NW_010254615.1:53223-54866 GCF_000690775.1 Eurypyga helias
AAGTAGCACAGAAAGGATGTATGTACCAGTTCCAAATAATCACATGACACTTTTTCAGAAAAACAACTTTAAGGTGCTGGGTGAGAGGAAAAATGAGAATTTAGATGTCAAGATGACAGTTTTATTTTGCATTATGGAGTTCTATTGACCCCGTATAGAAATCCATGAACCGTTGTGCTCACTGCTGTAATACCTAAAATTTTCCATGCAGTTTAGTATTATTAGCAAGACCTGAAGCACTGTTTTTTCTGAAGGCCTTCAGGCCCTTCCAAGATAGAGTATTTCATTGTCAGCTTTTGTGTGCTTTAAAAAGAAGTATTCACTGTCAATCCTGTTACCATTTTCTCATTGTGTAGTGCACAATCAAGGTATGTCTAGTCATTATAAACATATTTCCCCTACACAGAACTTTATTCATAATGCAAAGAAAGTCTTTTTTTGTGATTGCTTTCCCCTAGAATAGGGCAGAATGTAAAACTGCACAATATGACCTATACAAGGTTTTTCAAAGATCAAGACGACAATGATCACCTTTGCTTGTTGTGGGCTTACACTGATTTCTACTCCATCAGTTGGTTTACAGTAACCTTTTACATGCAGAAAAATAAGGAAAGAAAAGAAAGAAAGAGAACCTCAGCAACTTCACTTCCCTCACCCTCCCCCCTCTCCGCTCTTGTCTGGAAACCATAGAAACCAAACTGAAAGTACAGCCAAGAAGTTCGTCATTTGGCTATCTCTGGCTGATCTCCATGGAAACATTTCACTTTTTGTTGAAAGGAAAGATTTTCAAATCAGACAAATGGCCACAGTCTGATGGGTTATGACATCTTTGGAAAGAATTTAAAGAACAAAACCAATGTCAAGTGTTTCTGCTTTACATATTCTTATTACATCCCTATCTTACACTATTCATGTCTATTTTATTTCATTATAATTACAGCTTTTCTTTCAGAGCTGTGTTATCAAACAAGAAATTGAATTTGCAGGAGAAAAAAATAAAAGTGATACCCTGCATACAAACCAGGGTCTATTCGCTCTGGTATCCAATTTAGGTATCAGTTGCTGTAAATTATATTGGTCATCCAATACCTTTTATTTGCATGCTTTGACTGGAAGACTGAATAGAGGCATTAAATGCATCATAATAACTGAGAGCCAAGAAAACATTCAACACTGGGAACTCACACCTCTCAAAGCTATTTTTTAAAGAACCCTGCAGAGCCAGGAAGGTACATCTGCCTGCTTCCCACCTCCTTACCTTTTAATGTTTATTACAATTAAAGTAAGCACTGGATGACTGGGGAAAAAAAATCTGCAGACAACAAATAAGAAAGGTGATTTCATTGGACTCAAGGCTTTTATTTGACTCATGGAAGTACTTGGGCACTTTGAGCACGTAGGTTTGAGGGCACTACTGACAGAGGTTGGAGTGTCCTGAGGTTCCTTCTGAGGCTTCAGAGTGCAGTTGGGACACTGCTACTTGGCCACACCAGCAGCAAGGCTGCTCAGGGCACCAGCAGGAAGAGAAGGTTTATGTACAACTACATTTAGTGGTATGTTGTACCATCTACACTGTATGTGCCACCTACACTGGTAAAGTGTGACTAGAGTAGTGCAGATACCTGTACATACCCTGTTCAGCA
>NW_010254615.1:54897-55205 GCF_000690775.1 Eurypyga helias
GGGTATGTATTCAGCAGCAAAAACTAAAAATCCTTGTTAAAAAGTGGTCCGAGATACTAAACCATAATTAAATGTATTTGTGTTTAGACAGCTCCAAGTTACTACTGCATCCATTATATTCATATTCCCATGAATTACTTGTTTCTTTTACAGGCAGTACCTATAACAGCAGAAAAATTCACCTTCTCCTCACCTGTTAACTTAGATACACACAGAAGCTCCACTCCCAGAAAGCTCTTGGGCAACAAGGGAAGAAAAAAGTACTGATACCATCTTAACACATACAAAAAAAGAAATAATAATAAAAA
>NW_010254616.1:0-817 GCF_000690775.1 Eurypyga helias
GATTCTATGATTCTATGATTCTCTAGGCTTTACCAGGTGTCTTATGAAACTTTCCTGAACACTTATGGGTGATCACTTCAAAATTCCATTTCTACCAGGACTGCTCTTCAGCGATGAATATTTATTTATACACATTCCCTCATTCTGATGTAGACACCCAGACAAACCACATGCTTAAATCAAGGTGCCTTAGGGAATACTTGTGAATTGCTCTCTGAAAACCAAAACATCCAGATTTTTAATGAGTTGGTCTTGTCTGAATCCAGTCTGGTTGATAAACACCACATAACACAGCCCTAGGAAAGTACACGTGAGTTTGAAAATATGACAGTATCTTCACAGAATCATAGACTTTTTTAGGTTGAGAAGGAAGAAAATTTTCCTAATATCCAGTCTAAACCTCACAAGGCACAACTTGAGGCCATTTCCTCTTGTCCTATCACTTTTTCCAAGGAACAATAGACCAATACTCACCTCTCTGCAAATGCTTTTCAGGTAGTTCTATAGAGTGATAAGGTCTCCTCTGAGACTCCTCTTGTCCAGGCTAAACAACCGCAGTTCCTCCAGCCACTCACCAAAAGACTCATTTCTTTGAATGGAAATCAAGTTAAATGTTTAAATAACATAAATAATGGTTATTAGACTATTTTATATAACTAGAACAGGCAAAGGTAAGCCTCATTAAATCTTTCTTTCTATATAAATAAATAAAGAAATATTAAATGAAAATCAAAGTGCAAGTCAAACTGAATATCTAAACATTGCCACTGATGTTGACTTAGAATTTAGGAACATGGAATGGTTTAGATTGGAAGGG
>NW_010254617.1:0-2183 GCF_000690775.1 Eurypyga helias
GAAGGGCTGTCTGGCTCTGGGGCAGCTGCCTGCCTGCTCACACACCACCATCGTCTTCCCCACACCGCCGAGCCCATGAAGTTGCTCCATGCCGAAGCACCTCGCAGAAAACCACCCGTCCTCGCCTGGGGACAAGGGAGGATGGATCTCCCCCCCGCCCCACAGAAGCTGTGCGCTGGCAGTTACTGACTCTCCTTGTCCAAATATGTGCCTAATCCGTCAGTATGAATAGCTGCTCTCCAAAGTTCGGCAGCAGCTCCTCTGCTGCTTTCCCCACAGCGTCAGCAGCCCCTCGGTCCTCAGCTGCTCCCGTTTCCCACCCCCTCAACCTGCAGCTGAGGGTCCTGGAAAGCCACTTTCTCCAGCCCTTACAAACTTATTGCTCCTCTCTGTCCGGAACATCCATGCTGAAAAGTTGTGCCAGGCAAGGGCTGGATGCAGCCCTGGGTCAGGGGGCTGGGGGAGCCCACCACCCCTCCTGTTCCCATCCCATCCCAGCCTCCCCATGCGCCGCACGGCTCCTGCAGCCCTTCCACCATCTCCTTCCAGCCCCTCCCCAGCCTGGAGCCCACCCTGCAGCTGGGAATGTGCCAGAAGCATTTACGAGCGTTATTAAAGCACGGGTTATTTTTGGAGGAGCCGGGATCTGAAGGGTTTGCATTTTTTTGCCTGTGGAATACGGTTTATTTAGAGCAGAAAGATGGCGAGGGGCAGCAGGCTGCCCGCGTGCCCTTTGTCACCCTGAAATGCCACCTCACGGGCTGTTTCCATGCCAGGTGTCCCTGTAGGTGCTGGGGACAGTGGCACCAGGGTGCAAGGCGGCAGGGAGGGGGGTGCCAGGGGGCCTGTACGTAGCTGGGGTCACCCTGCCCCACCGTGACGCAGGAGCTGGGTGCCCACGCTGCCAGCCCACGCGGTTCCCAAGCACAGGGCTCTCCCACGGTGGTGAGAGGCTGCAGGAGGGTCCCCTCACCCCAGCACCACTGGGGAAGTGCCATCAGAAACGCCCCTATCGCTGTGCCATCGGGGTGTCCCTAGTACAGTGCCACTGAGTCGTCCCTCGTGTGATACCCCTGGGGGGCCACAGTGCCCCCAGGATATCCTTAATGCAGTGCCACGGGTGTCCCTCGAAGAGTGCCACCGGAATGTCCACAGTATTGCTGGGTTGTCCCTTGCCCAGTGCCCCCAGCGTACCCCTAGCATAGTGCCACCAGGGTGTACCTCACCTGGTGTCACCGGGGTGTCCCCAGTGCAGTGCCACGGGGTGTCCCTCGCACAGTGTCCATGGGGTACCCCTAGCATAGTGCCACCAGGGTGTACCTCACCTGGTGTCACCGGGGTGTCCCTAATGCAGTGCCACGGGGTGTCCCTTGCACAGTGTCCATGGGGTACCCCTAGTTCACTGGTGGGGGATGTCCCTTGCCCAGTGTCACCGGGGTGTCCCCAATGCAGTGCCACGGGGTGTCCCTAGCAGTCCCTCGCATGGTGTCCATGGGGTACCCTTAATACACTGGTGGGGGATGTCCCTTACCCATTGTCACCGGGGTGTCCCTAACACAGTGCCACAGGGGTGTCCCTCGCACAGTGTCCATGGGGTACCCCTAGTTCACTGGTGGGGGATGTCCCTTGCCCAGTGTCACCGGGGTGTCCCTAACGCAGTGTCACTGGGGTGTCCCTAATGCAGTGCCACGGGGTGTCCCTTGCACAGTGTCCATGGGGTACCCCTAGTTCACTGGTGGGGGATGTCCCTTGCCCAGTGTCACCGGGGTGTCCCTAACGCAGTGTCACTGGGGTGTCCCTAATGCAGTGCCACGGGGTGTCCCTTGCACAGTGTCCATGGGGTACCCCTAGTTCACTGGTGGGGGATGTCCCTTGCCCAGTGTCACCGGGGTGTCCCTAACGCAGTGTCACTGGGGTGTCCCTAATGCAGTGCCACGGGGTGTCCCTTGCACAGTGTCCATGGGGTACCCCTAGTTCACTGGTGGGGGATGTCCCTTGCCCAGTGTCACCGGGGTGTCCCTAACGCAGTGTCACTGGGGTGTCCCTAATGCAGTGCCACGGGGTGTCCCTTGCACAGTGTCCATGGGGTACCCCTAGTTCACTGGTGGGGGATGTCCCTTGCCCAGTGTCACCGGGGTGTCCCTAACGCAGTGTCACTGGGGTGTCCCTAATGCAGTGCCACG
>NW_010254618.1:0-24544 GCF_000690775.1 Eurypyga helias
CCTCGGCTGAGGGCCGCGGGACCTGCCTTCCCTGCGGGCGCGGAGTGTGGCGGAAACCACGTACAAGCACACGCAGCAGCCACAGGTCAGTCCTGAACAGAGCTTGGAAAGTTTGTGTCGTCTTAGAAACTGCCCTGGTTGGTTGTTAAGATGAGGGAGAAAAGCCAACTTGTGTTAAGTGACTTAACCCAGGTTTTCAGAGCGTTTGCAGAGGCACCACTTCAAGAGGCAGGTGTGCTTCACACATTTAGTGTGAGACAAGCAGAGAGCTTAACACACAAACTGCTTTCAGAAGAAAGCGCCTTCTTTTAACTATCCTGGTGCATCCTGTACATTTCCTACAGATAAGGTATAATAGAGACATTACCTTCCAAAAAACAACCCCCAAACAACCAATCTAACAAGCATTGCAATAGCATAGCTTTTGCAGTTAGCTGTCTTTTAAAGCATTCTTTTTCTCAGGCCCTGTAGACGAATTGTACTTGTGACCTGGGAGCTACGGGTACCCCATGAGTGTTGTATTTCATCTTGATATAGCCATCCATTGCTCTGGCATTTTAGGCTTATCACTCACAGATGTCTTTTATAGCCAATAAAGACACACAAATACCTCAGACACTTTTATAAGAACGGATAAAGACATCACTGCTGTGAGAAAACACACCAGCACAGTAAGTGGATTTAAGCAGTAAGACCTAAAGCTGCCAATGAGGAAAAAGCCAAAGCATACAGTAACCTGGGTCATGTCCTTCAGCACACCTAGGGC
This sequence comes from Eurypyga helias, assembly GCF_000690775.1. NCBI lineage: Eukaryota > Metazoa > Chordata > Aves > Eurypygiformes > Eurypygidae > Eurypyga > Eurypyga helias. Next base: position 767 of record NW_010254618.1, read on the forward strand.
TAGAGCAGTGCTGAAGGGAACCAATTTCTCAACTATGCAGCCTCCCAAAGGAGAGGTGGCTATTCTGCTTTTATGTGCTTGAGAAATTGGTTGCAGGAGACAGACAAAGCTGTCTGCTGAAAACTTCTATCAGGTCTGGAGCTGTGGCACCTGCTGGGAAGCCAGCAGCTGTTCACTTAATGAGTCAGTACAGCAAACAATTCACAATCCCGTGAAGCTGTGTTATTTCACTTACATTTTGCACCTGATTAGAAGAAGAAAGATGTGGATTCTCTCACTAGATTCAAAAATTTTAGTGATGCACTTCATCACTTACATACTCCAACAGCTCACCTCCTGTTTTCCTTTCTAACAAAATCACTGATGAGCAGTTGCCAAGGTAGAAAGTGGTATTGATTTTTCCGATGACCCAGGCTCTAAACCTGTTCAAGAGTGTAAATCAATTTACTGATTATCTTAGGGAAATCTCCACAAGTCAAAGCTGCAGAAAGTGATGACTACAACTCTTTTGCTATGGATTACTTCCCGTATTCCCTCTCTCAGGTCATTTAAAATAATAGAATGCTTGATATATTTGCATTCAACTTACTGCTTATAGATGATTTAATACATTTTGTAAAACTTCCTATCTTAGATCAAGTACAGGGATTTTAGGGACATGTCTGGCAAATGCAGTTAAAAGTGATAATTGGAATAGTCTGGGAAACATACAGTCCATCTTCTTAGGAGTGTGAGCAGGGTTATACCGTGGTATAACTATGTTTTAACTTCTTTCCTAGGAGACAAAAACTAGAGCTAGGAGTGTAAGCAGGGTTATACTGTGGTATAACTACAGGTTTTAACTACCTTCCTAGGAGACAAAAACTAGAGCTCTTTCTGTTTTTACAATTCCAAGCTTACTCTTGCTTGTAGGTTTCCCTGCTTAAAACCAAAACAACTACACAGAGCAGGTGTTCTGTATATTTTCATTATACAGTTGTGAATAGATGCAATCAATAGGAATTACAATCTTTTAAAATGACTGGAGAGTGCCTTCAGTCACTAACAGTGTTCTTAAGGCCAGTTTTATGGCTTTGCAATGAGGTTTCCTTAGCTTTCGGTGTTTTTCTTTCCTCTGTTCTCGTTAGAGAACAGCACATACTCAGTGCAGACGTGTACAAGTACCAGCCCAGCTTAGCTACAGGAGGGCATCGGTGCAACTCTTCACGTACAAAGCTCTGCAAACCACACGAAACAAAGTGGTGGGAAAAGTAAAGCGTACTTTCTCCCTCCCCTTTGTAACTGATGGTGGAGTCTGCTACTAGTTACAGCAGATGGTAAAATAAATAGAGACTAGTAGAGTTCGTGTAAAGTACCCAGTTTGTGGCTGTCCCTCTGGATTGCGTTTCACTGTGTGGTGCTGAACAGAGGGGGTGTGCGCTCTTTATGCTGCAGGGCTGTGTGTTCCTGGTTTTAGACATAGGAGTGGAGCTAATTGGAAGTACTTAATATTGATCTGGTGTTTAGTGGAGCTGAATAACATTCATGCCCTTAAGTTCAAATAGAAAGTGATTTAAAAACATAAGGGAATAGATTGTGGGGAGTGCTAACATAAATTGTGGAAAGCTAACATAAGCTTTCTGTATTGTCATTAAGGAATACAAATTTACACATTCCACTTGGTTTGGGAGGATGATGCCATAAATGGGCTGTCCTTCCCATTGGAAGCGTTGCCTCCAGAACCCTGGACCAGTGGCAGGACTGGGCAAGCTAACCCTGCACGGGCTGCACTCCTTGAGCTCCCAGTGAGAGAAAATTCAGTTGCCTATGTCTAAAACAACACAGATGCCGGGCCCTCATCCCAAACAGAGACAAAACTTGACCCCGCAGGACTTTGTTGGGCTCTGTGTTTATGCCTTTACCACAGCCGAGCGTTGGTTTTGATCTCTGGTGAGAGACATACGGTTGCAAGAGCAGCCGTGAGAGTACCGCTGCGGGGCAGTTGGGAGCGGTGATGATGAATTTCCTGGGGTAAGCACAGTGGGAAGGAAAGCCGAGAGCGGGTGTTTGTGAAGTGCTGTGATTTCAGAAGCATGCTTTGTTAACACACTGCTGCTATTCTTTCATGCACGTCTCTTTAAATTTTGATTTTCTGGGGGTAGCTTCTGTGCTTACAGTAGGCGAAACAAATTGCCTGATACTTAGCGAAATGAAACAAGCAGCATAAAAATGCAGAACAGTTGAAAGATATGTGAGTCCTTAACGTGCAGTTCTCATTGTGTCACTGAGATAACAAGATAAGAACGCCGGCGTTTACATTTCCGGATGAAACATTTAAGCAATTGTTTTTCCCCAAGAACGTCACCCATCGTTCTTTGAGGATATTGAACAGTGAAGGCTGTATTTTATTTATTTTTTTTAATGTGTAGTACAGTCTTTATAAGAGCAACATTTTGTAGACAAAGAATCTAATCCAGGCAGGATGGGCCTGGGGAGAAAAATCCACATTGAAGACAAACTGCAGCCATTACTGTCATTTCATTACAATAAACTTTTTTCTTAGAAAAGCAGTTTTCTGGAATTTACCAGCTTTCAGATAACAACATTTCAGCTGAGTTGCTGCTTTCTGGAGATGGAATGACTGTTCTTTCACAGTGACCATGCAGACAGTTTTTGAAAGGATTGGTGTGGGTAGAATAGAGGAGATCAGCTGTGAAGGTTATCATGGAAGTGTGTGTGTGAGAATTTGAGAGAAAAGAATCTTGCATTGGAACTGCATCTTTTTCTACTCCTGCTGACAGTAGCTTGTACAAAAGTCCACTTAGAGGAGAGGCTTTATGCTGTAGCACAGAAAAAACAAACCAAACAAGCAAGGTAAATCCTGCTGTTGTTTGGCCTTGAACAATTACTTGAGATTCTCTGCTCTACGCCTCCATAACTCAGGATCCCTGAGCACTCTTCCAAAAACATTAAGGAATTCTGGTTACTGTCATCCCTAATCTCAAGCAACCTGAGCACTGTGTTATTTTCTTTTCTCTGAATGACAACAGACCTCTTATTTTGCTTGTCCCTCACGGATACTGAGAAATACTATGCACATTTTTTCCCTAAATTCCTACGTCATCTGATAACATTTACCCAGCCCCTGTCTCCTCCCTTCTCAGGAAGTTAACAAGAACCACATGAGCTGCTCAGAACTCTGCCCTCTATTCCCACGCTCTGCTAAATGCAGTTTGGATCCCATCTGCAGCTGTGGGGTCACCTCCCCGCTCATGTGTTCGTTATCAGAATTAACCCATGGCCTATAAAGCATGCTTCTGGCTTACCCCTACTTAGGGAGTTTCCTGGCAGAGCTCTTTACTAATTTGCCTGATGCTTGTAGGTAGGTAAAGGTTATTCAGTTCCCTCCTTGGTCTTAGTCCTGTTGTGGTGCAAGGCTCTAAGTAGCTCTTCCTGCATTGAAAATGTAAAAATGTGCTGGTATTTTGTAAAGGTCATAAAGAGAAACCTTCAAGTCTTTAATAATATCAGTTTTTATGGTTATATAATTCCTTAACCTTGTAGGATTTTAACTTATGCTTATATTATTCAAGGAGGTAAATATCTCTTAGGATGTGAATAGCTCAAAACTTTGAGCTGTATAAAAATGTTAAGGTGGCATATTTGGAACACTGTTAGTGCAGAAATAACAATCAAGAGCTCTCTATTTGTTTTTATTAATCCTTATAAAAGCAAAAAACCTTTATCAAGTGGATGATAAGATTGTGCCTAACAGTATGAGTAGCTATAGCAGGTGGAGTTGTAAGGCGAGTGTTGTGCTACTATAGGTTGATGTGCACAAAAAGCCTTTTTGCAAGGGAAAAGTCGTGTAATGTGGAATATGTGCAAGCAATTACAGTGCATATGAAGCTGTGTGATCTCTGAATTTTCAGAGATACTGAGCTTGGAGCTCAGTTTATTTGGGTTAGTTTGAAGTACAGTTTCAAAGTCTTGCAGAGATGTTTAATCTATAATTAACAACCAGTGCTTGCAACCATCTTAGATGAAGGCTGCAGCTTTAATGAAAGCCTATTTTATTTTTTTATAGGATTCAGAGATGTTGCTAACAAAAATGACATAGTGATACTGATTTCCGCTGCTACACCTGAGATTGTTAGCTACTGGTACTGTGTGTGTGAAGCTCTGCTGTGCATAAAGCCTCTGCACGCATAGACATGAGATGTCCTGGCTTCAAACATGTGGAATTAATGCAGTCAGTGTGAGGCTTGAGGTATTTTTGAACCAGTTCCAAATTACAGCCCTTTTGCTTTGCCTTTCATATATTATTTACTGTCCTGTCAAAGGGTTTTTATATACTGCATCATGATATCTTAATTAACTTATGCTTTTTCTCCCCCAGTCATTTGGCTTAAGACTTAATTAAATAGTGGGTGTTAAGTATAGTTTAGTGAAGGGATTTAGCTGAGTTTGCTTCTGGTAGCTCAGGTTTTCAGGATGAGCCTGAAGCTGCTTGGTTGCTGCTCTGTGGTGGTAGTATGTGCTCCCTTGGTGTGGGATCCAGCCTGTCCACTTACATACGGATGTGTCTGGAGGGACTCTTCCCTCCAAGCAGGAGGAGATTCCTCAGGGTATTTATCTTCTCTCTGAAAAGCATTTCCCAAATCACTTTGGTTACAGCTCTAATAATCCTCCCCCTTGTTATTTGGATGCTTTATGGAAATGTCAGTGCCTTTTGCTGCTCTTCGTTACGCTAATCTACTAGCTTTTGGGAAATATGTGATGAAATAAAAAACTTGCAATGCCTCAAAATTATCCAACAACTTCATCTGGAAAGGCTGGACATACTTCTACTTTCCAAGTAAAAAAGATGAAAATAGAGGTAAAACAGCTAACTACATGTCTTTTTTTTATATTTTATCTTTTTCCTGCGAGGGAGTAAAGATGAGTGGAGAATTGTAGCTCACTATAAGCTAAAGAAGGGAAAGAAAATGCTAAAACTAATTTTCTGGCTCTGCTATAGACCTCTAAATAGCAGTTACTTCAGATACAGGCATTTTCTCCTGGTTCCCTTGTCCACCAAACAATTTAATTTAAAAAAACTTAAACCCAATAACCTGCAGTTTTAGTGAAGCTGGTTGGAAAACCAATCCTTTTATGTGGCTACTTACAGCTTATTGCTTCTCATTTGTGAGCTGTGTCACAGCTGCACCCAGTTTTTCTCACAAATTAGTCCAGATCTGTTATTCTACAAATGTGTAGCTGCTCTTGCTCACGTCTTGCTGACTGCAGATGCCCTCTGCAGCTTTCCAGCGTTGGGTTACTGCAAACATTTTGTTACTAAATTATTTGTTTGGTTGTAACCCTCTGTACAACATATACATTGAAATGCTTCATAGTGTGGCAGTTTGGAAGCCAGTTGCTCAAAAGATGGAAGGATGGGATCACATGTGGAATATGGCCATCTTTATGTATTCCCAACTCCTGGCTGTTGTAAAAGGCAGGTTCTTGTGTCAGAAGGGGAGAATGCCCAGGCTGGTTTTCATTGTGATGGTGTTTGGAAGTAGTGGGGAAACATGAATATTGCATGTGTTTTCAGACACTCATCTCCATGATTCTTGGTGCTCATTCCCTTCAAATCCCTGAAATGCAGATGTTCCTCCAGTGAAGGTGGCAGCTGTCAGGCTTGTTAAACAACAGTCGGGAAAAGGGGATATTGGCAGGAGCTAAGGAAGAAACTGTCTTCGTCATTAAGAAATAGAACTAAATATTTACAATGATCTCTTCTTTCAGGGTTTTCCTAGATCTTCCGTAGTGCCTAAAGGACTCCAGCGCAAAGAGTAGCTCTGGTGTGCACGCAGCCTTAAGGTTGTTACTGCTGGTGTTAGTTGTGCTGCTTCTGTCATCTGAGGCCACGCTGTTTTAATTAAAAATTTGAAATACCGTTATCTCTTGACCTAGCAAAAAGACTCAAAAGATCCAGCTTGAAAAAAGCAATAGGCGAACATCTCAAGAAAGCACAAATTGTTCTTGGGAATAGCCCACGGTCTTTTCAAATACTACAGATTTCTGTGGAGGTGTTTGGGAAGTTCATGCACGAGATAGGAAGTCACTAGGATTTACTGCCTGGTTAGTCTTCTGGATCCGACTGCACCAGGATGTGTTTCACGGTGGTGAGTAATCACTGTCGGGTCTGAGGTCAGTTAAATGTACGCTCTAGTGTGTGAGGGCTCCAAGACTTGGGCGCAGGCAGCTTTGCTGCGAGCTCTGGCTGGCGGGGATGTGTGCCCAGGCAGAGAACTGTGGGAGAGGGGAGGGGGAACTGCACCCCTTGGGCACCCTGGTGTGGGTGGGCCTCCTGGGGAGCTGGCCTGGGAAAGTGTTCTCTCTGGGATGGCTGCGGATAGGAAAGGTCATTCCCTAGTTACTGGGCTTATTACTTGGGTGCAAGCGCCTTTTCGCATCCTGTTCCCAGAATCCTTTATTGTCATCTGAGGCAAAGCTTTGGAAAGAGCCAGTTCCTACCTGACTGGAGGAACATGATTGATAGTAAAAGCGGCTGGCGAGCTGCAGGGCTGGAGTCTCCCCTGCGTCAGCCTGACAACTCCACTGGTCCCCAAAGGCACAGGAATACTGTGGGACGATGCTCTTCCGTCTGGTGGTACTTGGAAAATGTACTGATTGGGGGTGACTCTTCTATTCTAGGAAGTCAAAGGCGGCCAGTAATCCAGAACGCCGAGTTTAAAATAACGATGCCCTGAACTGCACAGGGAGAAAAGAGCAGAGGTCCATATATACCCATGTAAAACTTGCATTCTTCGCGGGTCTTCAGGAACGTGCTGTAGGATGTCTGGCTGATTACCAAGCAAATGGAGCAAGCCCTTGCTTCCGTCTCCCTTCCCTGTGATGGGGTGGGTTCCTGCCACACGATGGCGGTGCTGCCTTTTCTAGTCCTGAAAAGAGCGGCTGGAGCAAGGAAACCCGCTTTGCTAAACGCAACTTCATGGTTTTATGTTGATTTAAATAAACGTTCGTGCAATTTTCATGTTACTCTGGAAGCCAGGGTGTAACAGTACTATGCCACCAGTCCACAACAGATCTGTAGGACAGCAGCAAAAGGCTGTTACTGCTTCAGTCCTTTGCATTTAATGTTTTCACTGCATTTAGTGGTTTGTCCCCAAAGGGGAAAAAAGAGATGTGCTTTTTAATTGAATTTATGAACCTTTTGAGTTATTAGGCATCACTTTAGGGGATTAAAGTTTTTGGTTGTAAAAAGGTGGTTGAGGCAGCATGTTACGAGGAATGAATTAGTTCTGGCACAGGCTGAAATCTGAAAGATCCCTTGCTTGGCAGCCTGGTAACAGCCTTGTGGGGGGGGTTGATGCATGCAGTGATGCTCAGTAGCATACAGAGGTAGTAGAAGCTGCTGTGTGTGGTCCCTGAGCTCCTGAAGCAGGCTGATATGGTCCAGATCTCCCTGGCCACCTCACAGGCCCTGTAAGAATAGGAAAACCTTCCTGGAAGTCGCCAAGAATGACTGCGGGGAGAAAAGGTAACTGAAAGCTCCTTGAAATACAGAAGTCCTTAGCTGTCTGTGTTTACAGGCTGGGATTTAGAGCAGGAGCTCAAGTAGGAATTCAGTTAAAAACAACAAACACTTGATTCTAGTCAATGGGAAAAGCTGTACAAGTGACACTGCGCACACTCCTCCATCCCTCGTGCATCTTGCTCTGAAGGCTGCTTCTGTGCAGTAGCTCAGCGGTGAGGGCAGGTCCTGCTTCGGTTTGGGTTTCTCATGAGTACTGTTGTCCTTGAAATAGTCCTCTGATTTTGGCCTACCTGGAAACCCAGTACCTTGCTGGAGAGCAGAAACTAGTGAAAGCCTTGCCTTGCTCCTGGCCCCTCCGTGGCTGCGGAGCCTCCTGGCAAGGAGAAGGAGTGGCCAGGTGGGTCCAGGCCATGCGTGGGGGACTCCCAGGGCGTCTGGTCAAGGAGCTGCTGGACTGTCAGTGCTGACGGGAGATAAGGGACAACAGAGTTTGTTCTGTGCTGTCCAGCTCCTTCCTCTGTGATTTTTTTTTTTTTAAATGTCCCTATGACTATATTTCTTCCTGATCCATACAAGATGCATGTACAGAAAGTTTATTAGATTGTAGATCTTATTTATGCAAGTATTTTTTGGAGGGCTAATGTGGAAAACATGAAATCTTCTCAATAGAAGGGAAACCACTTGAAAATTGCTATCATTTGATTAGAAACAACAGGCTTTAAGACACATCCCAGAGGGAAGATGATAGGCGTGAACTGGCCGTGTGAAACAAGGACAGTGTTCATGCAGCGAGGAAGTCGGAGGCTTGACAGGCATTCACACAATTAATGGACCAGAACCCCTACCTCTGACAGGAGAGGGGGCTGCTGCTGAGGTTTCTGCTGCCTCCCCTCCCTTGCCCCCTTGCCCTAAGGAGGCCCTTCACTTGCACATTAATTACTTTGCCTAACGATTCAGATCTTGTAGTGTATGTGCTAGTTATTGCAAAGCTAAAAAAAAAGGCGCTGTGCTGTTGATGGCACACATTGCTGTGTGCACTCTGCATTAATGTGGAAGTTCATTTCAATGTACATTCAGAAAAAGGCATTTTGGGTAAGTGTTCCCTGTTTGTGGGCAGGGACGGCGTTATCCTCCCTGTGCAGGCTCTAGTGCTGACAGTACTTTTCCATGAGCAATCTGACAGTGCAACTCTGGCATATTTGCCACAGACTTGTAGCAGTGCTACAGTGGAATTTACTATGAGTCAGGTTTGAATTAATTGTATAAACTTTTTTCAAATTCTTGTATTTCATTTTCTTGTAAACTATGGACAAAAATGTCAGTCTTTTAAATGTTTTTCTAGGTCACTGTACACTGTTATCAGCTGCTATCCTTTTCTTTCAGATTACAACTATTCAGTTTCTAGCCAACAGATTTTTAAAATAAATATGCATTCACTCAAAAAGAGGAGATGCTATTCTAAAATTGTTAGAGCTTGTTGTTAAAAATGACCTTCATGCAATAGTAGGTTATTTTATTTGAATAGAAGGCTAAATATAAGTTCTCCATTTTGGCAGAGCAGATTTGTGATAGACTGGAAGAATTGCTCGACCATTAACTGAGCTGATGAGCTTGAGAAAATGAAGAAATTCTAAGTGTGTGACACGTTTTGTGCCAGCTCTTGAGGCAGCTGAGAAGAGGTGAAGGCCTTGGCCCTATCTGTGTGAATAATTGGGCTAGGAAGAATCACAGAGTGGTTTGGGCTGGAAGGGACCTTAAAGCCCCCCCAGTTCCAACCCCTGCCATGGGCAGGGACACCTTCCACTAGACCAGGTTGCTCCAAGCCTCATCCAGCCTGACCTTGGACACTTCCAGGGAGGGGGCATCCACAGCTTCTCTGGGCAACCTGTGCCAGTGCCTCCCCCCCCTCTCGGGGAAGAATTCCTTCCTGATGTCCCATCTCAATCTCCCTCTCTCAGTTTAAACCCGTTACCCCTTGTCCTGTGACTCCCTACCCTTGTAAAAAGTCCCCCCTCCATCATTCAGGAGCATCTTGTGAATAACCAGAGAGCCTAGGAAGGATGGAAGGAGAAGGCTAGATCAGCAGAGGCCAGCATGATGGAGCTGGGAACTGCTCCAGAGGATTTGTAGTCGTCTTGTGTTGGACCCCATTTGGTGGTGTATCCTAATTAACACCAACCTTTGTGTCCACCTCTGAAGTTTGGCTCCTCTTACCTTGGGTATATGCCTCAAGTGTATCTTTCCTTCAAAATTCGGTTGTGCTAGTGTCTTTGTCCAGCCAGTCTGCGATATTCCTGCCCTGGCTTCTCTTCAGCTTCTTTCTGGCCTGGTGAATATTTATGAGCAGTAAAACAGTCCAACAGGAATGACTTAGAGGCATCCTGTCCAGAATAGTTAGTAGCATAGAGATTATGGTAAATGGAGGTCGTGTCCTTGGTCCATGTAGGAGCTCTCATCCGTCTCATCTCAGTGCCTGAACTCCAGGTTAAATGCTGCTTTAGGAAAGTGAAGTTTTTCCCTCTGGGCTTGTATTTAAAAATTATAGACAATCTCTTTTCTACCTGCGGTAGAATGGGAACAGTAATGAAATAAGAATGCTTTCTGATGAGACCTCTTTCTTAAAAAGACCCAGTCTGCAGCATTGAGCAGTCACTACAACAGGAAATACAACTGGCCCCATCCGTAATTAGCTCAGTATCCATTCCTTTCAGCCAAACTTTTTCCTCCGCTGATAAGACTTCCAACAACTCTAATTTTAGACTAGATATACATACGCAGATTCAGCAGTGCCAGAAGTGGTGTAGTAATACGCTGGAAGTTTATTTGATTTAAACTCGAATGATGCTGATGGAAACGTGCCAAACCACCCACATTTACATAGCCAAAGAGCAAGCTGAAGGAGTCATGCTTGTGCGTTGTCGGTTATGTGTGTTTTCAGCTTGGCATGTGCAGAACACGTCTGCTTACCTGTCGCAGATGTCCGTAGGCTACTCACTGCGCTGGGCTCTGCTTCTCACTCGGAGGGGCCTGCTTCTCCGTTTGGGCGATGATTTTTCATTGACGTTAGCGTCATTTGCAGGGCGTTAATGGGGGTTGTTCATAGGAGTTGATGGAAATTCCCCTTAAATCTGCGGTTTGAGTTCAGGCTGGATAGAAGCTACAGGCTGTTGAACACGTTTCTGCTTGAGATCGGACAAAGCCATGCAGCATTTGCATTAATCTTGCACTTTCACAGCACGTGCAAAGCTTTACCTTTGCGGGACTCTTGACTTCAGTGCAAGTGAAAGACTGTGCAGCACCTTGAATGTTTCTTCTTAGTGCCAGATTTGGGCAGTTCAGCTTCTGAAGCCTTCAGGTCATGACTCTTCTGTCCTCATATAGATGAAATTAAAATAATTAGGAAACTCTTATTCTGGGGAGGCTTCTGCCAGAGGAGAGTGACAATGCCTAACTGTGTTTACCCGCGATCCTGGAAGCACAGGGGAGCTGGCTGCGGTTTAACTAACGGTAGGGCGTGATTGCTTGGCTGAAAAAAAGCTCTTCTGTTTGGGCCATAACACATGGAAAATCAAACTCTTCCCTCAGCAGATGAGCATTTTAAAGGTAGTTGACTGTGTTTTAAAATATAGATAATGGTGTCATTTTCTTAACAACTGTGGAGAAAAGATGTATTATGAAATGATCACGGCCACATTTAGCTCTTGCTTTACTGAATTCAGATGCTTTTCAAACATACTTGTTCTTTTCAGAGGAAAGCGTGCAGGGACCAGATGCGGCCAGAGGGGATCTCCAGGACTTCCAGCAGCAGGAACTCCCCTGCGCAGGGGCTGGGGAGCATTGAACAACAGGCAGCTGATAGTGTTGCTGTTCCATGGGGCTGCCCAGAGCGAGAGCCTGTGCTGTTCACACGGCTCTGTGGAACATCTGTGCATCTGGAGCACTTGTGGTAGGAAATTTGGGCCTGTTGCCTTTGGCTCGCTAAAAGCAGGACTGAGGGTTCAACCTGTCAGAGCACCTTTTTGTTAAGACATTTGTGCTCCTGTGACATAGCATGAAAGGTGGAGATTGTGAATGTAGGCAACCTGGACTGTGCCCTGTGGTTACTGGGGTCAGAAGCATCTGTGGGAGAGGGTCCTGCCTCCTCTGGATGGAGGTGGACACCATCCCCCGTCTGCTCTGTAGGGAGCTGCCTGGCTCCATGGGAAGTGGGGAAGGGTTGGATGTACAATAGTCTGTTTTTCCTGAAGGCTTAGTTTAAGCATACTGGCCCTCACTGGTGAGAGAAATGAGTTCAGGGTGTATAACTCAACCTGGATTTTGAACACTAGACATGTGAGGTTCTGAGCAGATCCAGACTTTACCGCTGCATGTTTGAAAAGGGGACACAGTGTCAAAATTGGGTCTAAATCCAAATACAGAACTGGAATTGCTTGGGTTTTCAGAAAGGCCTAATTTCAAATGCATATCATTAAAAAACAACCCCAAACCAGAAAAGTTTTACTGAAAGTTTCTAGTGGCATATTAATGATAAATGACATTAATATAATTTCCTTTCTCGTGTAAGGACACTTTGAGCTCTGGCAGAGACCATGAGGCAAGTGAGCACAGTGGCCAAAAGATTTCCTAGCTCGTAAACCTGCCCCTTCATCATGTGTGCTCTGTTTCCCTGCTCTTAGACAGGCAGGGTGAATAAAAATTCCCAGTCCCTTCCAGACTGTCTGTCACCTGCAGACAAAGTTCAGTTTCACCATATGTGAGCTGAGTAAAATCAGGAAAGTATTTTGAAAATACTGTAGAGCTTGCTATGTTGAAAGTGCCAAGAAAACTTTTGAGGAGCAGTGGATCCTTGAAACAGTATATGGGTACAGATCAGATTCAGAGTATGGATTTAGACTGATACTTAATTTGGGGTTCAGACTCAGCCACAGCTTTGGTGATAAAACACTTAATGCTTTGCTCTTAGAAAATGGCAATAACTTATGCAGTTTAGCAATATTCAGTACATGACTTCTGATGATTAAGGAATATAACTTGCTGGTTACATGAGATTTCAGTGAAAATGGATTAAAACCAACCCAAAACCAGGTCATTCTTGTTCTGACAGACACCAGTCCGATGCCAAGAGCAGGCTGAACTGTCTAGTCCCAGCACAGCACAGACAAGTTGAAGCATGCGCACTTCAGGAACACCCTGCTGCATTTCAGTGGAAGGTGCTTTGGGAAACTCCCTGGCCTGTGTCATCAGCCTTCAGTGCCCTGTAAAGCACGTCGATGCAGCTGTGCTAGTAGTAGATATGTATTGTGGCATCCAAAAGGGATTGTTGCTGTGCTTAGTTTTGGTGCTGTGTGTCTTGTTTGCAGAATGCAGTTGCCTTTTGTTGGTATTGTTAGGTGTAATTACTACAATTTGTTATCCATCAGACAGTCACAGGATTTTGAGCAAATGTACATGGGCCCCTCGCGATCCCTGTAGAGCAGAGCGAGTGGTGCAGAGGAGGTGTGTGTAGCAAACCTACATGGGCAGGTGAAGTATTTTTGCAGATACAGTATTCATCCTGAGCCGTTACAGTAGGGTGAATCATAGACCACAAATGATGCTTTAAAAGAAAAAAGGCAGTCCACAAAGCTGCTTCGTTATATAATAATGCTCTGTGATTTCTAGGGCTCTGTCCTACAAGACATTGAACAATGCTAACCTGGGAAATGCAAAAAGCTGATTTATAGCCAGCTACCTCTATTTGCTGACAACAGTTTTCAATAAGTGCTTGAACAGTATTTTTCTCGACAGTTCTAAAACCAAGGGGTGGTTTAGAGAATTAGCCTTGCTGTAAAACTAAAAATTAAAAGGAAAAGAAACATTTCATTAGACTTTTTGATCACTTGAGATTTTTATTCTTTTCTTTCTTAGCTGCAATTCTCCCTTAAGTTTAAAGGGTTTGCCTCTGTGTGAATTGTAGTTGTGGTAATTATATCCTACCTGTCATACAGATACATTACCTGCTGACATTAAGGCTTTCAGAAATTATCATGGACAAGGACAGATGTTGCCAGGTTTAAAAATAAAATGAAAACAACAGAAACGGCAGAGCAGCTCATCAGAATTCATCAGCAAGCAGAGCTTAATTCCTTGGTACTGTACTGTTATCTGTCAACCATTCATGCAATTAAGAGAAAATATCTCCCAACGTTTCCATGGTGCTAAAGCACTCCAGGAGAACAGCCAGCCCACACAGGGCCCGGGAGCGATAAAATATTAATTCGATATAAGCACATGTTCGATAATCTCAACATTTAATACAGGCTATAGTAACTCAGTCCTAGCAAATTGTTCGGTTAAACAGAGCGGAGTCAGACAGTATACTACTTGGCAATGACTTTATTTGCCAAAGAAAAAAAAAAGCCTGTTTATTGTGGGATTAGGACTGTAGATGTGCAAGTGGTGCCTCTGTGTTAGCAATGCAGATATTGAGGATGATGAGTGCAGGCCCAGGCGGAACAGCTCCAGCTGCGGTGAGCACAGAAAGCTTCATTTCCAAGGTGTGTATCTGCTTGCCAGATGAAGCCCAAAAGAAAAGGGAGTTTGTCTGCTTGATGCAGCATTTCAATCTACTGTGTGGCTCGGCAATGACAAATGAAACTGGTCTCTGTTGCAAGGAGTTGCACGTTGCAGGGTGGATTTTGGGAGTTGTCTCCTCCATCAGCATCAGTGTTCATCCCATACAGCATAACTCCCTCCAGCTGGTTGTGTCCACCCTGGCGGGTGCTGAACCTGGGCTTAAAATTAGAATGTTTCCTAACACTAGAAATGTGGGACAGACCTCTCTAGGGCTGCGGGGGGAAGTTCTGTTTGGCAATCGCGTTCTGTAAGTAATGGGTTTAACGCTGCCTTGCGGAGCTGCTCCTGGAGCCGGGGGCATGGGGAGGGCTCCAGCCAGGCTTGTGCCTCTTCTCCATTTGTGGGTCCCTGCCACCTTTGCCATTTGCTTTCTGCAGGCAGCCTAAGGTGCAGGCATAGATAGGATAAATTGGGATTAGCTGGAGATAGTTATGCCAGAGTGGCCATATTTTCTCTTGAAAAGAAAGCCTATCCCAATGTAAACTTTTCCAAAGAGAACTTTCACTAAAAAGTTTCAAGTGACATACCTTGGCTGGAGTTTGGAAGATGTGGTATGCCAGGTCTTTGCTGCTCTTCCAGCACAGAGCTGCTTCTGGGGCTGGCGTTGCTTTGGGAGGAATCGGAAGTGTTTGCCCTACAGGTATCGTTTGAAGACCTGCAGATGAAAAGGCTGTTGCAGCCCCTTGGTTTTCCTTTCCTTTGTCCTTTATAGCATGGTGTGCTTTTGTTCAGGTTGTTACTTGGAAATGGTGAGCAAGCTGGGAGCTGTTCAGGTAGAGTCCCACAATGAGTCTTTTGACTAGGATTGTGCAGTTATCTGAACAACTTTACTCATTATCAATTGCCTTGATCTAAATAGGACTGTCTCATAGCCTGTCTGGAAATACGTCAGTCAAGGTAGTTTTCCCAGAATTAGATGCATTTCCAACATAAGCAAAAGTCCCTGAGAATGTATGTTTATAATGACAAATCATAGGAAAATTTGAGAACTATATTCTCTTGTTTATTTAATTTCTACATTCCTTGAAAATGGGACTCTTAGCTCCCTCAAGTTAGACCATGTAATGAATTGATTTTTGTAGCTGGAAAACTGCTTTAAGGGGCTGAAAGCTATCTATTTCTGACTTAGGTGTCTGGTCTACAAAAACCTGAAAATAAGTGAAGATAAAGTTTCAAGAAGAAAGGAAGTGAAAACTTGGTGCTTAAAAGGGAAAGGTTGAGAGGGAAATATTGTGAATTTTTGCTTTTTTTCCTATTTTTTCCACTTCAGTGACTAATTAACATTTCAGAGAAAGGAAGGCTTTGCTAAAAATCCAGCATCTCCTTAAGGCTTGGCTTAAAAAAATATGTCCTTGGGATCTTGAAGAGCTATGTAGGAAAAACAGGCTAATATTGGTATTCCTAATATTTTAAGGATGAAATGAACAAATCTAGCAAAAGCCATCTAGACTGTCTTTCAAGCTCACATAAAGAAACGTTCAGGCAAAAGGGTGTTTTTAAAATACTTTGCAGCTGATCTTACACTATTTGGGAAAATTACTATTCTTACTCTTACGCTATTCGGGGAAAAATAAGGCATCCTGGGTGTTTAGTCCCTTTTAGTCTGTCTTCCCCTGTGCTGTTCAGCCAGGCTAATATACTCAATAGTGGCACCTAAAATGAGTAAATTTTTTTTAGTGTAACAATTCTATCCATCTCACATCTGTTTATTGCCCTGGGCACTGCAGTCTGTCTCTGTGGCACGGAGCTGGTGGAGCAAAGCACATTGTTCATTCCCAGGAGGTGGGTGAGGGCAGGTCTAGGTGCAGAAGGGGCACTTAAACAAGTCAGGCTCAGAGCAGAATTGGGCTTTGGGTCTGGAAGTGTCTTAGGACAATGTCCCATTTCAAAAGCTGAACTGGAAAAAGAAACCAGCCTGCTGGTGCTTGGGCCCAATTGACTTAATAGGATGGATCTGTAGATCAACAAACCCATCTGGAACCAGAACAGCAACACCTTCAAAATCAGAATTCTGTGGAAAAAGCACAGTTGGTGCTTGGGCCCAACTGACTTAATAGGATGGATCTGTGGATGGACAAACCCATCTGGAACCAGGACTGCAACACCTTCAAAATCAGAATTCTGCTTTGCCAGCCACAGTTTCCCACTCTGTCCAACACAGATCAATACCCTGCTGTTCCTCCAGCGATCCCCTGAGGCATTAGTCATGGCATAACAGTCAGCATTGGCTGGACACTGGCTGTTGGTATGGGCTGTTGCACTGCAGATTTCTGCCAGTTGTGTCTGGTAGCTGCAGCCGTACCTGTAGAGGGGAGAAGGAAATAACTACCATCAGGTGAAGTTTTTCAGTACAAAAATCAACTACTCCTTTGTCCAGGTTATCTTTTGCTGGATCTGGTTATGAGCAAAATCTTACTAGACGATTTATCAGTCTTTGTTTATATCTGTCTAGTATGACACAGAAGTAATTATCAGTAAGTAAAGGAACTGTCTTGAACAGGATTAACTAATACAATGTTCCTATTTTTTCCCATTGTGTCTCGCTGCTAAAATGAAGGAAAACTCAAATGAAAAAGCCTCCAAAAGACAAATAGGATATGCATTGACGTAGTGTGGTGTGAGACTGACAGCACTGCTGACAAATTGCAATGCTAAGCTTATTTATGGGAAACTCTTCAGAAAGCATTTATCACCCGTTATCTGCAGAATATTTTTTTCTTGTGTTGCTAATAAGATATTTCGCCCTTAAGACCTCTTAAGCCTTCAGCCATATGTTAATATGGCAGCTGGTTGTAAACTTCTAGCACGACCCTCAATTAATTTAGCTTGTGACAGCACAAAGATCCATAATGATGTTCTGGATTTCTATCTTCTGGACTCACTTCCCTCTACAACAGTGAAGTTGGTGCTCTTGCTTCATCCTCCCTGGGGAAAATGCCTGCCAGACCCCAAATCCCTAGCTGTGGGCACTGGTCTGTCCCACAGCATGTAATTGCCCAGGCTGCGGAGGAGGCTGCTATGTTCTGCTCTCCATATTGTTTTATGGATCCTTGTTTGTGCTTTGGAGCTCGGATGCTGAGCTGCGTAAGGAGTGGTCCAGAATGCTGGTGTTAGGTTGGATTGCGGCCCAAGGTGTTACTGGAGAGCTGTGTGACCCTGCACCAGCCCTGAATTTCGGGGGTTAGAGCCTGCAGGATGACAAATTTACTCTGCTTCCCTCTTCAAGCGGTGTTCCGTTGTTGCAGTAGTGCCGTGGCACTGATGGCATGGGAGCAGGATTAGTGTGTTATTGGTGGCTTTCACCAGACTACACTGTATGAGGCTTTTAATTATTTAATTATGTTATTTCTATAATTCTACAGTCAGTGTTGCCTTTTATTGTATCTCCTGACTTTTGGTTCAGATAGGGGCTAAAATGCGTTTTGCTGATGAAACAAAACAGGATTTCCTACTGGTTAGAGGAAAAAACCTCATCCTTCTGGGAGGTAATAGTGATCTGAATATTTAGGATCTTATGCTGGGATTTGGCATGTTGTTGACTTTCTTTTAGTGTGATCTGGGCTGTGCAGTTTCCTAGATACCCTAAATCACAGCACATGGTCTACTGAGTTTTTTGGTCCCTTATTTCTGGCTACCAGCTTTCTTTATGGAGATGTTGATTTTGCCATCCCTTTCTGCTAAGGGCAAACCTCATTTTGGCTCTTGCTGTAGCTCAGTGCTGCTTGGCCAGGGCTTTGGATCCACAGGGGACAACCTGGCTCTTTGAGGAGATGGCTGCTGTCCCCAAGTCTGTGGAGGCCGCAGCAGAGCTGGACGACCATGAAGATGAGGATTACAGTGAATGTAGTTGCTATGCTGAAGTCACTGATTTGTAAAGGACTTTATATTTAAAACTGTGCATGCTGGCTTAAGAGCTGGAAGACCATGAAGATGAGGATGTGGTTGCTATGCTGAAGTCACTGATTTGTAAAGGACTTTATATTTAAAACTGTGCATGCTGGCTTAGCCAGAAGAACTCATCTGTGGTGGTTTGATTTTTGTTTTCCCCAACTAATCCACTCGCAAGATCAGGTATCTGTTGGTTCTTTGCAGAGTTTCATCGAACCACTGAAAGCAGTGCTGAGTCCTGGGGTTCACTTCTGACCTGCTGACCTCATTTAACCCAAATGCTCTCTGGATTTCAACCACTCAGCCCCTTCCATGCTATTTTTCTGCTCTCCTTTTGCTCCCTTGCTCCCTCCACCTCCATTTTCTGCCTCACTGGAGAGAAGCTATGCGTCACAACTGAAGGCCGGGTACCTACCTACTGAAGCTCTTTTTGCCTTCAGCTTCTTCAAAGGCTGCAGTTCAGGGGCTGTGAGAGCCCACGTTGACCCACGTTTCCTTGTGTGAGCTGCCATGCTCTCAGGTGGGCTTTCCAAGACATTAATATCAAAGCAGCATCCTCTGTTTTTCAGTGTGGTCTGAAGAGGAAAGAGGCTTTGCAGCTGCTTTGGATGTCTGTACTTGTTAAAAGTGAGGCTTCTCCTCTCTGTCACTGCACGTGTCTGGGGCTGGTGTTGACTTTGAGGAATAGCAGCATTACTGCACTTTATCTGAGAGAATCTAGTGTTCTGAGTGCCTGGCCAAGCCAGCTATTTCCAGTGCTCATTACAGCACAGTGAAGTCACCAAGTGTGTGACAATACATGAGACTTCTGTTATTTGCTCCCTCTCCAAGTCTTTGTGGTACATTGTAGAAGAGTGTGGGTAGCACTTGGTGACATCCCCTGTCTCCTGAGAAGCCTTTGCCCATGCAGGTGTCTGCTGCTCCCTCCGGCATCACTTGTTTGTCTTCCCACACTGCCTGCATCTTTCTGCACCTTCCTGCTGGCCACTCAATATTATTGTAACAACTAAATGCCCTCAGTGACTCTTGGTAAACAGAGTTGGAACAAGGAAGCCCTTATTTAATGAGTACATCTATAACAAGTTATCTCCAGAGCATCTCCTGTATATTGTGAAGTTTGAGTGTACCTTGCCTTCGTATACTGTGGGGTTGGGAGTGTGGTGCATCTCTGCATCTATACCGAACAGAATGTGTATGTTTTAGCCTGTCTAATGTCCTCCACAGCAGTTTTTAGCATAGACTTGCCTCTGGCTTCTTGTCTGTAAATAGATGCTTCTGATGGATCACCCAGTACTCCCTGTGATGGAGTTGCGGTGGAGCACCCCGTCAGCGCAGGGCCTGTGGTCGAGTGCGGCTGCTGCAGAGCTGAGGCTGGCTGTGCCTGTGAGCTCTCACCCTGGAAGGGGCTGTTTGCCCGGGTAGCAGAGGATTTCCTTCCCTTTGTGCAGCTTGTAAGGCACGGCGTGGGGCTGTACCCCTTGGTTTGGAAGGCTTCCAGCTCTTGTGCATCATGAGATTTTGGGAGTAGCTTTAAAGATAATCTTGAGGAATTAGATCCATCTTTAAAAATGTTTGCAGTATGTGGATGTAAAATCTCCCTCATGCTCGTTAACACTGCTCACTGACGATTGTGACCTGTGAGATTCTTCCCAGCCCACGGGTTCCTCTGCTGGATTCCTGCAGTGCCAGGGGACGGTAGGTGCAAGCGGCCAGATCCTGTGTCCTTTTGCATCTTGTATTTTGGTGTCTGATTTTTATCTTCACTGCTTCCATTGTGCCCAAGCTCATCCATAAACATACCATCCTGGCTCTTAATTAGGTGTATTAATTCTATATTTATAGGCCATTTGAGTCTTGGATGTTTAAGATCACTTCATAATACTTAACAGAGTTTGAATAAATAAAATGCATTTAAAGACCATGTATTTCTTTTTCCTGCTGGTCTATTTCTGTTTGTACACACAGGCCACTGCTTCTCTGACCTCTTATGTTCTATTCAATATTGTGTTGCAATCTGAAATGTCATATTAGGGCTGTATATTGCAGTGTAAACATAAGTGATGTTTCACAGATTAAATGGAGAAGAGACTGGCTGCATGAGGACCCGCTGGCATAGGAGTCCAGCCCACTTCATTGATTTATTTGAGAAAAATGGATTATCAAGACTGTTAATTGCACTTTCAGTGGAAATTCCCTGATGCATCTGTCTGCCTTCCTTCTTTCCTTTTCTCTCATCCCACCTAATTTGGATCAGAATCTGTTGTGCTTTTTGTCTCTCTGGGGTCAGACCTGTGCTCACTGGTTTGGGGTGCTCTTGCCCTGAATCCCTGCTCCAAACCCTCAGCCTCCTGGCAAACCAGCCCCTAAGTCTCTCTCCAGCACCACAAAGAATCAAGTCTTTAAATCATATACTTCAGCAAAACCCAGCCCCTCGGGCCTACGTGACCTTACCTCTGTGGTGACTTCGAGTGGGACTCTGCCCCCGCACTTACACAAACCCTGTTCTAAGCATGGCTCCCGCACCTCCTGGATAAGAAGGGATGGGTGTGTGGCCTGGTGTCTTCAATAGGAATCACCCCTACCTAATCTACTACTTTAAATTCTTGTTTGAAAAGCCCAGGAACTGTGAGGGGAGAACAAACTGATGCTCGAGTTCCCACAGATTTACTAGCAAAATGTCAACACTATTTTACGCGATGTACATGCTGCTAAGGTACGGAGATAAGCACAAACTCGGCGATTTCCCTGCCTAGCAGCTCTCTGATGCTCTTGATCTTGTAAATCTCTTTATTCTCTAATATGTGATTGAAAAGGGCCACTGCACTGATGTGAAAAGCCACGGTAGGAAACAACAATGATGTCTGCTTACTGTCCAGCTTTGTATCTAAAGCTCTTTTGTGCCTGGATTTAAAAAAAATAAAGCTGCTTTTATTATTGAGTTTTATCTCTTCAGCTGGTCTGGAGACAGTGTATTAGTCAGATGTGTGGGTTGTGAATTACCCAGGATGTCAAACTCTGTTATCAATTAAAAATACATGCTTTTGACATAGGCAGCGCCCATCGGAAGCGCTGTCCTTTGTCTGGAGGAGCACTGTGCATGGTGTTTTAGAAATGGGATGACAGGACATGAGGGCCAGCTTGCAGTGGGCAAAAATGGGTAGATTAACGTAAAGAATGGGACTGTTGCATCGGATTATGCGCTTGCTTTTGCTTATCTTGCAAGGAATAAATCTGGAGGGCTTTGCTGGCTGGGTGAGAACTAGCAGGTGAAGTACTGCCATTTTTTCACTGGTAAAACGGTTTTCTTCTGATTTGCTCAGCATAGTGCAGCACAAGGTCTGTTGGTTAGTGGATCCTTACAGCTGGTGGAGGTTCAGGGAGATGAGAAACTGTATTTTTTAAACCTCATGTGACACACCGCTAAAAGAACAACACTTATTCCCACGGGCTATTGTTTTCAGAGATGCATTTGTATGGAGACTTGCAATGCTGTGGTATTGCCTTGGAACTGATAGTCAGGTTCACTTATTTAAGAAGCAGGTATTAAGCATACCTTAATTCTTGCACACTGTGTCAGGCTGTTACTCCTTAACACCTAAAGAGAAGGTGATGACAGTGTCCTTGGCTCAGGACCGCGGTGTGTGTCTGAAAGCCTGGCTTGGGTCTGGTAAGTGCCTGAACAGGAGGAATCCGCGTCCTGGGAGGGGGCATCCCTGCTTTCCGCATGGGTTTCAAGATGTTTAGTTTCAGTCCTTGTTGGAAGTGCTGTGGTCGTGGTTCAGGGCCCCTGGCAGTGGGGGTTTAGGGGCTGTGCCCTCCCAAGCAGGCTGTGATCACGAGGCCTGGACCACGGTATCCAGGGTGGGCACAGCATATGATGGAGGTGTTACCTACTTGTTCTTCAGAGAAAAATTATGAAGTAAAAGGAAATAGAGACTGAATTGTAATTACTTAGGAAGAGGGTTGGCGTGTTCCCCATTAATCAGATTCGAGCACAGATGAAAGGGGCTTCTCCATTCTGAGCAGTGATACTGGGAAAAATGGTGAAATTGAGAAAGGAAGAGTGCTACAACAGGCTGGTACTCTGCTAGCTGCCTCGTCCTGGGGGTGTTATGGGCGACTGTATGTTTCTTTAGTTTTGAAACAACAGAAAATAGGCAAAAATTGTTCTTACTAGGGGTAAACTGGAGTCAGCTGTGGCATTTCTTTTCAAACTGGTTTTAGATTTAATGGGGACTTGCAGAATCTGGAGTCCTTTTTTCAGTCCTAGAGGTAGTGCACCTCGAGCTTTGCATTGGTATGCAGGAAGGAGCCGCAGGTCTCCATTCGTGACAGTCTGTTTAAAACCCTCAGGAGAAAGAGCCTCCTGAAACACGGTTATACTCTGCATTTGCCATTCAGGTATTGAGCAGTTATATCTGCCACCTCCAAAGAGGAAGGAGAAACGCTATCTTGAGTTTGCCTTAATGATTCTCAACAAAATTTGTTGTTTCATTTTGATATTAAATTGATATGTTGTTAAAATATGAAGATCTAATGCGTAACTGATTTAATTTAAAATGAACTGATTATCTGCTAAAACTGTGTAATTTTGTATAGATATGGCCGTTGTGTTTTATAGCTAATACTTAATGTACCTGGTGTGAATTTTGGGAAGAAATGCTCTTTGAATTGCAAAATTTTTTATTACTTGAATGGCTATATTTGTATGTGGGAGCTCAGAAAATTTAGTTGCATCTCATTAAGTATATTGAAACGAGATGGAAGCTATTTTTGTCGTTTTAAAGAGAAACTCGCACACTTTGGGGCAGTAATACTGGTAGTGGTGGGTTGGGTGTGGTGGCATGCTGGATGTGGGGATGCCTGACATGTCGTATTGTAGTCCCAGACTTCAGAGAGCTCTCAAAAATAGCATTGAAGTAGGGCAGCTTGCTGCGATCGCTTTCCATACACCATCCTGCTCTTCCCAGCTTTGCTTTCCTCTCATAGAGGCGTGATCCTGTTGCAATGTGAGCTTTGCCGGAGCTTTTGGGAAGTTCGTATGTGCTGGTCAGGGTGGGCACAGTGAGCCTGGCTTTGGGGAGTGAGGGCAGCCCTGGGCTCCATGGAGACCTGCTCCAGCAGCCTGGGAGGAGAGAACAGGCTCAGCAAAGCCCTGCTGTCTTCTCACTGCCTGCGACCAGATCAGGCAGTCATTATTTTGTGAGCCAGGGAGATGCCCCGAGGGCTGGAGCCCCTCTGCCATGGGGACAGGCTGGGAGAGTTGGGCTTGTTCAGCCTGGAGAAGGGAAGGCTCCGGGGAGACCTTATAGCACCGTCCAGTGCCTGAGGGGGGCTACAAGAAAGCTGGGGGGGACTTTTTACAAGGGCCTGTAGTGACAGGACAAGGGGGAATAGGTTTAAACAGAAAGAGGGAGATTGAGATGGGACATCAGGAAGGAATTCTTCCCACAGAGGGTGGGGAGCACTGGGACAGGTTGCCCAGAGAAGCTGTGGATGCCCCATCCCTGGAAGTGTCCAAGGTCAGGCTGGATGAGGCTTGGAGCAACCTGGTCTAGTGGAAGGTGTCCCTGCCCATGGCAGGGAGGTTGGAACTAGATGATCTTTAGGGTCCCTTCCCACCCAAACTCCTCTGTGATTCTTGTTTCTATAGAGCTTTATAACTTCCAGTAATACCCACTGCTTTCACTGACATCTCTTGCTGGAGGAATCCCTACAGTAACAGCCTTTGTTAAAACATACTGTGCAGG
>NW_010254618.1:24565-30916 GCF_000690775.1 Eurypyga helias
CATGGGCTCTCCTGTAGCATTTTGGGTTTCTGTGCATTTTTAAAGGCACAGGTTCCTTGCAGCTTTGAGCCATTTCCTTCAGTATCTCTCTGGAAAGACTTGCTTGGTTGGAGCCTGAACACTTGGATCTCAAGCCGTTTCACCTGGTTCTCAGTGTCTTGAAGCTCACCACAAAGGCAGATGCTGTCCCCTTCCCTGCAGAGAAATATTTCCTGTAGCGTTTGTGCCAAGGCTGCACAGGGACATCCTGCCTGGTCCCCTGCCCTATCCTTCACCCTGCATTTTGCCTGATCAAGTCCACCACCGTATCCCTGTAAGTGCATAAACCTGCACGTGGTGTGAACCGAGATCGTCTCTGGAGTCCGTGTAGAAGGGCCAGGTATGAAAACCTGGCTGTACAAATACCACAGGTACTGGTGCCAGAGTGATGTGACACTTTTTATTAGATGGAATTTAAGAAAGGAAGTGGGAGCAATATTAAACTTATCGATGTACTGGAAGAATAAGAGCCCAAATTGAAAAAGCTGACATTTGGCTGCAGCGTTGGACATTGGTGAGTACGAGCAGTGCCTGATAAGGGAGACAGCTCTGAAGTGCAATTCCGGTCTGAAAAATTGCCTTCTGATAGCGGAGGAGCAAGGCTCGAGGTGGTGTGTATCAGTGGTTTTCAGCATAAATGTTTTTCTAACTGCCATCTCTGGAAATGCAGCCTGAACTCTCTGAGCAAGCTCAAGCCCAAGCCATTAATAAAATGCATGGCACCTCTTAATTTCAGCAGTGGTGGCTTAGTGGTGACATCTGGGGTGGAACAGGCCTCCTCGCAGTCTCAGCTTTGTGGAAAGCACAGAGTTTGTGGAAATAAAACTCAGTAAAATCTTTCTTTGTCACTGATGTCAGCAGATAGTGCTTTGAATGTGTGCAGGGAGCAGAGCTGCTGAGTCAAGTAGAGTCTTTTTACAAAGATGCTTTTCAGAGGAAAAAAGGTGCATTTTGAGAAGATATAAGAATTCTGTGAAGATCCAAACTTCACTGTGCAGTTCAACCAGAAGAAAGTAGGCAGTCAGACAATAGATATGAAATCTAATGGGACTAGAGGCAAAAAAGCAAGAGCTGGAATGATCTTGGAAGCTTGTTTGTGCATGCAGGGGAGACCTGCTACCATACAAACTGCTGTGTTCCTTGGGAAAAGCCCCTTCTGTGTGGGATGCGAGGAGGTGTGTGCTACCAAAAGTATTAGCGTCATCCACTTCCCTATAGTTGAAGTCAGAGTAATGAGTGAGGAGTGAGATGCCAATAGGAAGTGTGAAATGGTAGGGGCTGCAGCTGTAAGCCGTGTCAGCCCCTTGTGCCAGTGTGGTACAGTGGAGCTGTAAAGCATTTGGGTGAGTGGACGGTGGGGTCATATGGACTGCAGTGGGCTGGTGACGGGCTCAGTATCAAAGAGTTTCTGAAGAGATTCAGGTGAAAGAAGGCCAGTGCTGGGTACTGGAGGCTGCATCTTGGAACTTGGGTTCAGTTTTGGGCCCTTCAACCTCAAGAACAACACTGAGGGGCTGGAGCATGTCTAGAGAAAGGCAATGGAGCTGGGGAAGGGTCTGGAGCACAATTCCCGTGAGGAGCGGCTGAGGGAGCTGGGGGGGTTCAGCCTGGAGAAGAGGAGGCTCAGGGCAGACCTTATCGCTCCCTGAAAGGAGGGTGCAGAGAGGGGGGGTCGGTCTCTTCTCCCAAGTGACAAGTTATGGGACAAGAGGAAACGGCCTCAAGCTGTGCCAGGGGAGGGTTAGATGGGATATCAGGGACAATGTCTGCCCGGAAAGGGCTTTCAGGTTTGGAGGGGGCGGCCCAGGGAGGGGGGAGTCCCCATCCCGGGAGGGGTTTCAGAGCCGTGTGGACGAGGTGCTGAGGGACAGGGGTCAGTTGTGGGCTGGGCAGTGCTGGGGTAATGGTTGGACTGGGTGGGCTTAAAGGGCTATGATGCTACAATTCTAAGGCGAAGGGGAGTGGCATCAGAGGGCTCACCAAATCAAAGATGTTAATAGTGCTGCAGTAAAAGCTAAGGAGTACACGTAAGTAAGATGGAAGGAGCACAGAGCTGTTGAAGGGTCCTGGCTTGATGTTTGTGGCAGGTACCTGCTGTGCCTCATACTTGAGGGTTTCTTTGAGCCCAGGTATAAGGCACAGCATTCTTTGAGGGGCTGTGGGCTGTTGAGCACTTGGCAGTCCTTGCCTGGGGCACTCCAGCCCTTGCCTGCTTGTTCCTGTGATCCCCTGGCCTCGAACCAGCTGGCACAACCCCTTGTGCAGTTGTGCTGTGGGTTAGCAGATGGATTCATTTAACAAAAACCAATACCCCCTTCCCACCACCCAGAGAAAACAAACCCCAAAAATGCCAGGCAGAGGTCAGCTTCAGGGAATCCTCCAAGAGGAGCTCCCTCCAAGCTGGTGGGCCCGGGGTGGTGGCTGCAGAAGGGGGGTGCTGTGGGTTAGCAGATGGATTCATTTAACAAAAACCAAACCCACCCTTCCCATGCCCCAGAGAAAACAAACTGCAAAAATGCCAGGCAGAGGTCAGCAGAGATCCTCCAAGAGGAGCTCCCTCCAAGCTGGTGGGCCAGGGGGTGGTGGCTGCAGAAAGTGTGGTCTCTGCAGTGAGAAGGAAAACGGAGCTCGAGGTAAAACTGCAGCTTCCAAGCAGGCAGCATGGGAACAGAGAAGGAAAGTAGGTGCCAGGGCTTGCAGCATCAGCGTGGCTGAGCCACGAGGCAGGGTTGCTTAGCAATGAGACGAGGCCCACATAGAGCAGCAGAATAAATAACGTTCTCATAGCGACAACCTAAAAAGCTTCCCTTCTTTCATATGCTTGTGCTTCATCTGAAGTTAGTGTGCCGCTCTTGGAATCGGAGGGCCACCCTGAAGGACTCCTGCACTGGTTACTGCAGCAGAGCGGAGCCGGTGCAGCCCTTGGGCAGAGTGCCCATGGGGGGCCCTGCCTGCACCCTGTGCTCTCCCTGGCAAAGCCCAGGCTCGCACCTGTCCCGGGGCCGTGTTCTGGAGTGAGCTGCTCTTAAACTGAGCTTCTCGTGAGGTGCTGGTGGGCACCTGAGCTCCCTGGCTGCCATCTGTCAGGTTTTTGGTGTTTCTGCTTCATGGGTGGCTGCAGCTGGATTTCTGTCTTTTCCCTGAATACACCTTGGGTGTCAGCAGCACCCATTTGAAATGTCCTTTATGCTTTGGTGTGACGGAAAACCTTTGCCTGGATGCTCGTATGCTCTGGCATTTCCACAGAGCTTTGGAGAATCTGAAATTGGGGCAATTTAGGAATACCAATATCCCTTCTGGCTTAACAGCCCATTTATCCGATGTATCATGGCAGAGGCGGTATGAATTGTGTTTAGGTAAATTGCTGCTTTGTAAACTGCTCCATTTGTATTATTCAGATGTTGTAAGCGTGGAACTGCAAGCTTTGTTTTCTTGCGTCACAGCGGAGACTGTAATGGTCCCCCAGTGTCCTCCGAGCTGCAGAAAATCTAATTAAAGAAAAAATACTTTGCTGTGCACGTACAAGACTCGCAACAGAACTGCTTAATGCCTTTGGCTCCCTCTTTCCTGACGTGTGACAGAGCCTGTGCCCCCTGGGGAGACGGTTCCCCACCACCCTCCCGGGGCAGGGCTGCTGCCTCCTCTGTGCAGGGTGGTCCGCAAGGCAGAGAGCCTCCCAGCAAAGAGCTGCTGCTCTTCCCACACCTAATCTCTATCAGCTTCCTTGGGAGTGTTCCTTTGTGTGCTGTGGCGTAATATTTAGAAAGATGTAATTAAGCAAACATCTCAGCTGATAACATACTTAAAGCATATTATCCCCAGTACCGCCTTTTCCTGGAGATGATCAGGGTGATAGGGGGTTATCTGTGCTGCTCCGGGCTCAGAGAGGGAGCTCGCCCCTGTGCTGCTGTAGTTGCTTGGCCTCAGCTGCTTGCAGCCTTCACCCCAGTGCTGTCTCATAGGAAAACCAGCTAATGGGAAAATAGCTGGGGGCAAGAAAATGTTGTCAGTAATTGCATTGTGGAGTTTTGTAGGTCTGGAAGAAGGGAAAAAGAAAAATCGTGTAAACCACCCACCCCACCCCCCCAAACCTGGAAGCTGTGAGAAAGTAAAAAGGAGGATCTGGAGGTTGTGAGCAGGGCCTGAAAACGAGCCAGAGGAAAGGTTTTGGGCTGGATGTGGGCTGAGCCTGCGAGTCATGATGCACTCAGGAGAAACACGGGACTTGACACCATCGAAGCTTCCTTTGCTCAGTGTCCCATTCCGGCTGGAGCCACAAATGTGAGACAAGCGTTTTGGTCCTGAGTCTGTTGTTCAGATATAATCAATGTCTCCACAGGGGTGTATTGGATACACTCACCATCAGCTGGGCACGTTATCACTTTGGCTGCAGGTTTGCAGTGTGCCCAGAACACCTTCCTCCTGGGTCCCCAGCAGAAGGACCAGGCCTTCTACAGGGACACAGGCACCAGTGCAAAGCCTGTGGCTTCCCAGTCCCAGAAAAGCAGCTAGCTCATCTTGGGAAGGGGTCTGGTAGTGGTGGTGTCCAAGATATCTTGTGTCAGTGGGAAGAGGTGGGTCAGGACAACTGGACGTTTTCCACTCCTGATGAGGAAAGTGTAGATGGGGGCGGTAGCTGTCAACTGCCTCTTCCTGAGGCGCAGCAAGGGTCATTGCTTCACTGCACTGATGGGCCTCTTCCACCCAACTGCCAGGGCCTTTTTAGCCCAAATCTTGCATCTTTTTTGGATGAGAACGTCCATGAAATTTTCACTTCGAGGGCAGCAAATAAAAATTTGAATTTATTAAGTTTGAACTTGTGGCTTAAACTGCAAGATCTGAATTTCCTAGCTAATTAGGACTATTACCACTGCTAAATGAACAGTGCAGAAGCATAACCATGGATTGAGTAAGAGGAGTATGTTGGTGTAGATGAGGCTGGTTCTGCAACACATAGCTAATTAGGACTATTACTACTGCTAAATGAATAGTGCAGAAGCATAACCATGGACTGAGTAAGAGGAGTATGTTGATGTAGATGAGGCTGGTTCTGCAACACGTTCCCCAGCTGCTGCTCAGCCTGGTTTAATAACTGACCGTTATAGTCATGGTGCCACAGAACAATTCCGTGGACTGCGGTAGCTTCTCTTAGCGTGACCTGCTCCAGCTGCAAATTGTTGGGAAGAATTAAAGTTATGGTGAATGCTGTGTTGAACCTGGCTATTATAGTCGTGGTGCCACAGAACAACTCCATGGACTGCGGTAGCTTCTCTTAGCATGACCTGCTCCAGCCGCAAATTGTTGGGAAGAATAAAGTCATGGTGAATGCTGTGTTGAACCTGGGGCTGCTTGTGACATGCCTGTACAGAGGATTGAGATGCTTCTCAAAGCTGGTTGGTACCTCCCTGTCCCGGTGGCTCATGCAGATGTGAAAACTATAGATTTTTGGCTTGGGACACCCCTGGATCTCTAGACAAACCTATCTATACTGGTAGAATGAACAATGTATAGCTTGAGTTCCTCTGATTTTGGGGTGCACTGCTGCATGCTTCCTACCAGGCAGCGCAATGTATAGCTTGAAGAGTTCCTTTGATTTTGGGGTGTGCTGCTGCATGCTTCCTACCAGGCAGCAGTTTGGGAGAGCCTGCACCCTGTCCCCTGGGGCTGGAGCCAGGCCTGTGCCCTCCCCAGCGTCAGCCTGGCATTTCAGGCTTGCTGTGGGTCTTGGGCAGAGTAAAATGTATGTGATGGATAATTGCAGGGATAAAGAGCCAGGGTGAGGTTGGCTCTAGGAAGAGCTCTGCCACACACAAGGTTTCAAAATGAGCTAAATTTAAGAATGGAGTGTGAAGCTAAACTTCTGCTCGTGTGGTGCTTTGAAGATATGTTAAGCCCTGAGTAGTACTATGTCTCCGGAAAATGGATTTGGATATTTCCTTTCTGTCAGTAGAATGGTCTCTGCAATTCCGTTCTCTACTGTATAGTATATATTTCCCTAATTCCTTTCCTTACAAGATGGCACTATTTTTAAATGAGGCTTTTCTTTCGCTAATTAACCATGTAATCATTGCTTTTTCTGTTTCTCAGTTTTGTTGATACATTGGGAGGGATCTTATTCAAGTTTTGTTTCTGCCCTGGCTTTCCTACAGCTTCCAGAATTGCAGCCAACATTTCACAACCAATTCAGAAGTTTCACTGCTGAAGATTTCTTCTTGAAATTAAGTCAATTAAAACTTACCTATGCAGCATTTCTATGGAAGGTAGTTGGCATTTCTTAAAGCTTCAGTGCTCCTGGTTTGGTTGGTCAGCAGG
>NW_010254618.1:30935-40156 GCF_000690775.1 Eurypyga helias
TTTTTTTTCTTAAATTTTCCTCCTCTCTTCCTCTTGGTTTGCTCTAGACTAGGAGCAGCTTATGTCTCTACTTTCTCTTTTGTTTACTCAGGAGTTATCCTAGCAGTGTGGTGATCCAGGGCATATCTTCTCAACACCAGTATCGCTTACCCACAAGAGCATCCTAGTTGCCCCATGCGTTTTTTTACGCTAAACACTACTTACAACAAGTAGCCCTCAACTCTTTACTGATTTTAAAGAATTATTTATGTTGTTGTTCAGGAAAAGGACCTCACCCTGTGGGTTTAGTGCTGCTGTGCGTTTTTACTCCCTCCCAGCTGTGCAGAGCATTGTGGATAACTCACGGCAGGCAGTGCCCAGAGACGCTGCGGTGACGCTGCTCTGCAGAGCAACGGGGTCATGGTGGAAGGAGGAGATCCCCAAAGGGAGAACACCCAGCGATATCCTTAAAGCCTCAGGAGTGTTGTGTACATGCATGGGCTTCAGGTGATTAAAATATGTCGGAGCAGAAGGATGCTGGAAAAGCAGAGGTTGGGAACAGCGTGAGAAAGCTGATTCCGAGCTGGTGTGCCTTGTGCCGTTGATGGGGAGATCTTACATGGGCGTCTGTGAGGAGAAGGAGATGTTGCATATTAAGGAGTTTGCTACAGGCAGAACTGATCTTCCTTTGGGAAACCTTAAGGCTATTAATAAATCTTTATTTTTGTACTTGGGCTTGGTGTTAACTTCTAACTACTTCAGAGTGCTTTGCAAAAATAGTTTTCAGAGTTGGCTGCATTCTTGACCTGTTCTTTCTGCTGCTTCACTGTGCTGCTAGCTGTGAACAACATGTGTGACAAAACCTGTTAAGAGTGAAGCTTATTCATAAACTTCAGAACTTTGTGAGTGGTATTTTTCTTTCTAACTGAAATTATCACTTGTCTGAGCATCCCTGATTTCATGTTTGTCCCAGCACCGCTATCTGCTGAGTTACTTAAGGCAGTGCTCCAGAGCTCAGCCCGGAGACGTGGTTTGGGTGCTGGCAAGCTGGGTGGCAAGTGCTGGCTTTGGGAAAGCTGCCAACAGAGATATGCACCTTGCTGAGAAATGTCTTGGGAATCAAGCAAACCATAAAGGAATCTCCTCTTTTAACAAAAAGAAGTGTAAAGGCATGAAATGGTTTGGTTTTCCTCCCTCCTTTTAATGGTGATCTCCTGCCTATTGTACCTGCTCCCCAGCCTTCAGGAAGCGTTTCCCCTGTTCATCAGCAGTGAACCTGCCTTTCTCTGAGTGCTCAGATGTGAATGTGCCCTGCAGCAGGCGTGCCGGAGCGAGCAGGCTTCTGTCTGCTGGATAGGCTGTTTCATGTCTCCTTTCATGCCCTGGGGAGCATGGCATGCTCTGCTCCTCCGCCAGCCAGGCCACCGGCATCGCCTTGAGACAAAGCCAGCTGGCGTACGGAAAGACCTGTTGGGTAGCAGTTGTTACGAGATGCTTACTCCACCTGTACTTGTCTTCATCAGATGTGCCCCGTAGGTGTGTGCTACCCAGGAGCGACGGGAAGTGTCTGGTGCCTTCCCAGGAAAAGGTGTGTTTGTGGAAAAGGAACCCAACATCTGGAGATATGGGAAGTGCTACAGGTTGTGCATAGCATTCCCCAGAGGGTACAGAATGCAGTCTGTTCTCAGGGAGAGATACATCTCTCTATGTCTGAAATATTTATATACACCTGCTTTTTACTTTGAAAAAATATCTCCTTAAGTAAAATGGCTGCTTCTGCTTTGGAAATTTGGAGTGAGCTGAGCTGCTACTGTACATGATAACCCGTGGCTGTTTGGGGAAGGTTTTCCTTGTCCTGTTAGCGCGTTGGATGGAGTTGCAGACGTGACACTGTGTGCTGTGGTATAATGTGTGTGTACCTTGGAGTCAGAGAAAAATGCTCTACAAAGAAGGAATTGGGAGAAGTTTTGGTTGGCTTATGTTAATAAAGGCATTAGTGATAACATTTCAACAAAAATAATAGAATTGGGGTAGTATTTTAAGATCGGATGTTTGAAAAATGGAGCTGGTGAGGCTCCTTATAGCAGCACCAGGTGGAATTCTTGAGTTGGCTTGCTGGGGGCCATTGGGGCTATCTCCCTCCGGATCTGGTGCTCTCAGGTGACATGCAGGCAGCAGTGACACAATGCTGCCCTGTCAGGGCTGGTGGGCCAGTCTGTCTAACGGCATAAAGAGGCTGTTTTGTGTCTCCTGGCTGACAGATCCTTGGCATTTTATTTGAGAAGAAATTGCATTTTTCCTTAGGCAGAAGCGGATGTATATCTGGAGAAGTCTGTGAAAGCTTCTGCAATTTAAATTTCAAATACTGAACACAACAAACCACTCGCAGACGCTGCGATGCTGTTATTCAGACGTGGTGAAATCAGCCCCCACGCAAGGGCCAGCAAGGATGCTGGGGGGGGTGTGTGTGTGTGTGCAAAATTGTGCAAAATACACAGGACAGCATCGCTCCTTGTCTTGAACAAATGCCTGCAGACAGCACGGGTGTGCGAGCTGCTCCATGTGCTGTGACATGGAAACAATGAACAGTGACACTTGTTGAAGAAGGTGTTCTTCAGGATCCGGTCTTCAGCACGCGTTGTCACCACTGCTTGGCAGAGCATTGAGGAGGAGCTTGGGTTCCAAAAATAACATGAATTCAGAAAGATGGGGTTTAAAATTACAGAGCAGCTAGGCAACAAAAAGTACATGGGCCATACTAGGCTTGGGCTGTTTGTTTGATGCTGCAGGCAAAACCAGCTTCGTTAGTCAAAATGAAATACTGTAGGCGGTTAATCCTGAACCCACCAGGGATCCTGAGCAAAATGGTAGCACAAGGCAGACACAGCAGTGTGGGAGCATCTGTTGCCATGCCAACATCTTAATTTAAAGCTATTGCAGAACAGATGCTATTGCATCATGAATATAGGTTTACCTTGTAGTAGCGATGCTGATCTGGACCTTAAGTTTGCTCGTGCGTAGGAATGCTAAGGGCCTGCAGAGCGCCAAATAAATCAAAGTTCTGTGATTAGTTGTATTTATCTTTCATGAAATAAGATTTCCTTATTGCTTTGCACAAGAAATGGTGAATTTTGGTTTTTTTTCTAGAACCCCTTTGCACATTGCTCACCTGGGTGCGCCCATCCCTACAGCAGCCTGGCCTGTGCCACCCATCTCCGCTGCCGTCACTCGGCTCCCTGGTAGCAGCAGCTGCATTTTTCTGTGTGAGCTTTTCCTGTAAGTCAAGCTGACGGCCTGCGCATGACGTGCATTTGCAATTCAGAGCTGCAAATAGACACCCTGAGGGTGTGAGAGGGAGAGCGTGGGAAGGGCTCGGAGCTCCTGCAGCCAGAGGTTTGGGTAGCTCTAGACACATTCTGGGAAACTGGTGTTCATTATTCTGGCTTCAGTTTTATTGTTTCTCATCCTGAGGTGGCATTTGGGATGTGAAAAGACATAGGGATGCATTTTGGGTTAAAAATAAATTAAAAACTCTGTTTTGAGAGGAATGGCCGTGACTGGATGGGCTGTGAAGGACTGAGGGTAGCTAATGGCTGAACCTGCAGTTGGAGCTCCGCTGTGTGGTGGGGCCTGCTGAAGAGCTTCCCAGGAGCTGGCCAGTGTACAGGTTATGGGATGGCAGTGTGCTAAATGGTTTAATTTGGATTAGGTTTTCCTTTCTCCTTCCCAAGCAGAAGGCTGTGCTGCTGTACAGCAGGACCTGGACAGGCTGGAGAGTTGGGCAGAGAGGAACCTAATGAAGTTCAAGAGCAAGGGTAGATCCTATGACTGGGGAGGACTAACCCTGTGCACTGGTACAGGTTGGGGATTGGCCTGCTGGAAGGCAGCTCTGCAGCGAGGGACCTGAGGGACAGCCAGCCATGACCCCGCCAAGTGCCCTGTGCCCAAGAAGGCTGATGGTGTCCTGGGGGGTGTTTACATTTAAAGAGCATGGCCAGCAGGTAGAGGGAGGTTATCCTGCCCCTATGCTCTGTCCCAGTGTGGCCACACCTGGAGTGCTGTGTCTGATTCTAGGCTCCCACTTCAAGAAAGACAGGGAACTGCTGGAGAGAGTCCAGCAGAGGGTGTGGGGAGGATAGGGGAATCAAGCACCTTTCTTACAGGAAAAGGCTGAGAACTGGGGCTGTTTAGCCTGGAGAAGACTGAGAGGGGATCTCATCAATGCTTACAAATATCCAAAGGGTGGGGGTCAAGAGGATGGGGCCAGACTCTTTCCAGTGGTGCCCAGCGACAGGACCCAGTGGTGCCCAGCAACAAGACAATGGGCAACGGGCACAAACTGGAATGCAGGAAATTCCATCTCAATATTAGAAAGAATGGAGGGTGTCGGAGCTCTGGAACTGGTTGCCCAGAGAGGCTGTGGAGTCTCCTGCTCTGGAGATACTCAAAAGCTGTCTTAGCTTAGTGAG
The DNA here is from genome assembly GCF_000690775.1 of Eurypyga helias. Classification (NCBI taxonomy): domain Eukaryota; kingdom Metazoa; phylum Chordata; class Aves; order Eurypygiformes; family Eurypygidae; genus Eurypyga; species Eurypyga helias. The sequence continues at coordinate 35,384 of NW_010254618.1, forward strand.
ACAAGTTCGGCTGTAGCATTTGTTTTCTTGAGCAGGATAAAGCAGGGATGCGCAGAAACTCCATGGCCCAGTGGCAGACTGGTGCTTGTGATTTCTGGAGGGTGGGCAATGGGGACAGTGTTGCTGAGTGACCAGGGCTAACAGGTATGAGTCATACCTGGAACTGGCATAGAAATCTGTGGTGCAGGTGTATTTGGGCAAAGTGTATATACAGCAGGCACTCTGGAGTTGATAATACGCTTGCTCTGTCTGAAACAACCTGAAGGGTGGATATGCTCTGCGCAAAGCACTGGCTCCGCCTGTATCCAAAACATAACGAGAAAAATGTTCTACCACAAGCACACAGAGGCTGAAGAACAAGTTGCCTGAAGTGAGAAAGGAATAGAGGCTTCACGCTAAAATAATAGGCTGTATCACACCGGCCAGCGTTTCTTCCCAGCAGCAGCGCAGTGGCTTATGAGAATCCTGCTGTGCTGGCTGGTGCGCCGTGGTGCCAGTGGGTCACTGTCAGGGTTGGACATACATGTTTTGCACAGGGCACATGAAGAGCACTGAAGACACTAATTGCAGGGCCATGATTAACTTCCTAAATGCAATTCTCCCAGGGATACCTGAGGAAAAAATAAAAGTAAAATCCTTTTGAGGAAACAGTGCAATAAACCCTGTTTTGTTGATTTTTTTTAAATTTTTTTTTTTTTTTTCCTCCTGCAAGGGAGTTCAACAGTGAAAGCAAACAAGTTTAACTCAATTAGTGAATACTCTAAAACATTTAAGTTTCTTCCTCTTCTGTGCTTGTGACAGTGTCCATGATCTCAGCTAGCTGAAACTGTTCCTACGCTCCCTTTCTGGTTTTGGTTGGAGATGATTCTATGATATGCACATTCTCATTTCATAGAATCATAGAGCGGTTTGGGTTGGAAGGGACCTTAAAAGACCATCTAGTTCCACCCCCCCTGCCATGGGCAGGGACCCCTTCCACTAGATCAGGTTGCTCCAAGCCTCATCCAGCCTGGCCTTGGACACTCCCAGGGATGGGGCATCCACAGCTTCTCTGGGCAACCTGTCCCAGTGCCTCCCCACCCTCTGCGGCAAGAATTTCTTCCCGATATCTAATCTAAACCTCCCCACTTTCAATTTAAACCCGTTACCCCTTGTCCTGTCACGCCCTGCCCTTGTAAAAAGTCCCCCCCAGCTTTCTTCTAGCCCCCCCAGGCACTGGAAGGTGCTATAAGGTCTCCCTGGAGCCTTCCCTTCTCCAGGCTGAACAAGCCCAGCTCTCCCAGCCTGTCCCCATAGCAGAGGGGCTCCAGTCCTCGGAGCATCTCCGTCCCCTCCTCTGGGCTTGCTCCAACCAGTCATTATCCTTCTGATGTTGAGGGCCCCAGGGCTGGATGCAGCACTCCAGGTGGGGTCTCATTTGTACCAACCTGGTTGGTCTCTGTTAACAAGCTGTTGTTATGCCCCTATATAAATACAGTGTCCTTCTTTGAGCTGCCTTGGCATCCACAGATGGAGTCATGCATAAAAATATTGTGGAAAAACGTTGCCCAACTGCAAAATAAAAAGATAGACCTACTCCAAATAAACGGTCTTGTTTAGGAAAAACTAATGAAAGCATCAATTTGTACCATATAGTGTGTGAGCAGCGGTACAGCTCGGGGGATGGGGAGCATGGCGGAGCTCCACTTTGGGAATGCTCTGCCACAATACAGTGCTTCTTCAGAAGTTCTTTATTAGTAATTAGCCATTTATTAATAATCTGCAAGCTGCATGTGCCCTGGAAGCCCAGAACCCTGCCCATGGGCCCTGTCTCACTGTTGGGTGTTGGAAATCATCTATGTTAGCTAGCAAGGTGGTGTTTTTTCAGGGTTTGTCCCTCACTGCAAGATGTTCTAGATTTTGGGGGTTGCTGGTATTTAAAAGCTGTATTTTTTAAATTACACAGAATGTTAAAGTACCTAGAGGTATTGGAAACAGCAAGTTTGCTGCTTTAAAATGCCGGTTTGGATGTGGAGAACAGCTCCTCTGCCAGCCGTAGCCACTCATTCATTTGATGAATCATTATGGTTTGCCCTGAATTAGCCACTTAGAAGAAAATTGCTGCTGCCTTTCCAAGCCTCAGAGCCTGGTATATGTGTTTGAAGAGCAGGACAAAAGGCGCTCGTTTTTAAAAACCCATGTTGCTCGGAAGTGTGCGAGTCCATGTGCCAAAGCTGCGCAGTCCTTTTGGCAGCTCAAACGAGTAGGAACACGAATCAATGGGACCCAAAGTGAAAAAATCTGTGCACGTACAGCAAGGTAAAAAGGAGAATGCAGCGAAAGGAGTTTTGGCAAGACCCAGCTCTGGGCTACCTACCTCAGCTTGCCCTTAGGCCTAAACCAGAGGCAGATCCATAAAAAAGCAAAAAGTTATATCTGCTATCTGCACTATACCTCATACTCCGTGGTGGGACCTCACACTCCCTTTTGGGAAGGGAAATAACTCTTTCAGGGTTTTATTAACATTCCAGCTGCGCCGAGGCGGTGCAGTGAGGATGCAGATGTAGAGGCAGCATATCAAAGGCAGAGAGCTAAGAGAACAACCTGCATTTCTGTTTAAATGCCTGCTTGCAAATTGATCATGTTCCTCTGAAAATGTATTTGTGTTCTTTTGCCCCAGTGCTCTTTCCAGGCTCTCCCAAAGTTTCCTTTTGGGTGCTGGGGAAGGAGGGAGCATGCAGGGCATGGGTGTTTGGGAGTCCAGCTCCTGGTGTGGGCTACAGGCTAGGAGGAGGCACTAAGCTAATTCTTTGTGTCTTACTGCAAAACCTGTTTGGTGGGAGAGTGGGACTTTGTCAGCCCTTGGGTATTTGACATCGCTGTCACTGGCTTGTGCTGTGGATACAAGGGTGGGCACCTCCAAGAGCCGTACTGCAGTCCACGCTGGGGTGCAGAGGATGCAAACACCTCTAGCCAGACCAGGGAAGGTCAGTGTGGGGCTGGCTGGGGGCAGCAGCACAGAGCTGCATGGGTGCATTTCTCCAGGCTCCCAGTGCTGCTGGGGTATTATCTTCTGTGTTCTCCCCTAGGAATAGGTGACCTCTCAGGGCCCTGTGTCTCCTCTGGATGCTGGTGGAGGGCCCTGGGATGGGGCTGCTATCCACAGCAAAACAGGACCTGCCTGGTTGGTCTGCTGCCTTCACCCTGCAGAAAGGCTTGCTTTCAGCACAGGCGTCCCGAGTCGGGTATTGCTCCTTATGTGAACTTTGTGCTGCAGCTGTTAAGGAGCCTGGGGGGGTGTGTGTGTGTGAGAGAGAGATTCCTATGAAAGCAGGCGAGGGAGGAAGCACAGAGGCAAGTTGGGAGAAATGGGTTCTGCTCATTTTCCATCCTGGCAGAAAAAAGCTCCAAAGCAGTCAGTTTGGGATTTTCCTTGTCATATGTGAGTTTGTCCACTAGCAAGGTTGACCTGTAACATGTATATTAAAAAAAAAAAAGTAAAGGCAAACTTGTCTGTTTCCCAAATTCACAGTAGCACCCGTTCCATGTGCTCTAATGCGCTGTGAAGTGTCATGCTGGAGCATTTATGAACCATTACACTCGCCTTCCTCTAGCTTCAGCCTGGCTGACATCTCTGGTTTGACAGCTGCTTCCTCATCTTCGCCCCCACAACTTCCCTTTACTACCTTATTGTAGCCTTTTAAAGCACTTTGTCTAATAAGCCTCCTCTAAGAGGAAATAACTCGTTTGGGAATGGTACAGGCTGTATCTATGCACACCTGCAGCGTACCTGTTTGACTTGATGGACATCTGCATAAGAGCAAGAAATACAGTGCTAAAATAGGAAGGAGAGAGTAGGAAGAACACAGTAACCCCTTCTGAGATGAATTTTTTCCTTTCATGGACGGGCTAAGGTTTGCACAAGGGACACACTTAAAGGAAAAAGTATTGCTGTGCTAAGCTTTTAATAGCTGACCCCATTGCTATGATCTGCTGGAGCATGTGTCCTCGGAGGCTGACGGTCCCGCGCGGGGCTGAGGCTGCTGGAGGAGCTCTGGAAGGTAGCAGCTCCTCGTGCCACCCTGGGTTGTCTGGCAGATGGGTTGAATGGGGACCTCGGTGTGGCAGCAGTGATGTGCACCAGGCAGGACCTTGCTGCTTGGGTTGCTCCCAGCAGACAGGTGTCTGCTTCCAGCATCTCTGCCTTCCCCACAAACTCCATGTGCAGAAGCAGGGGGGAATTTGGGAGTTCGGCCGTGGCTGGGCTCACCGAGAGCATCCTTTCATTTCTGTTTTGCTTCTGCAGACCTGGGTGTGTGATCCAGGAGCAGAGTGCCACTTGCCTCCCACGCGATGCACCGCGGTGGGGACATCCAGAGCTGCCCAGGAAAGGGGACTCTGTCACTGCTTGCCCAGCAGACCGGCTGGGAGCTGTGCCTGTCCCACCGAAAGCCCCAGAGGGAGGGACTCTGCTGGGCTGCAGCCCAATTAGAGCCTCTGCTGCCCAGGAATTAAAAACTCTCTGCTTTACTCTAATGTGATCTCCTTTCAGTTGTATTGAGGTACCAGCTCGTTTCAGGCAGCAGGTACAATCACTCCTGTTCACAGGAACACACCAAACATGGTTAGTTCCTAATACTATTGTAAATGTATACATTTATCATGCTGTTGTGTTGCAGTTTGCAAGCTGTTTTAGAAAAATGCATTATTTAAAAATACTCGTAGCCAGCATAGGTAGGGGAGGAGAGAGTGTTTAAAAATTCAACTCGTTTAGAGTAATTTTTAATCTCTTTC